>NC_084998.1:1894052-1906552 GCF_963854185.1 Sardina pilchardus
AACACTTTAGACGGGATGGTACACAATAACCTGACAGTACATAAAATATGTTTTCAACCAAAATAAACACATCAATCTTACTATAACACTGCAATGAATCAGTATTGTTGCATGGTATCACAGAGTTTAGTACAAATACTCTTAGTGTGCATGGTATCAGAGGGTTTGAATGTGAGTACAAGTACTGTATACTCTCAGTATTGGTACTCCCAATTATAAAGAGGGTTTAGTAGGAGTGTACTCTCAGTATTGGTCTATTCCTAATTATAAACAGGTGGGTCAGGGATTTCTTGACCAAGACGTCCACACAGACAGCAGCAAACCAACACTCACTTGCCGTCGTCATCTCCGACGCCCAGGTCAAACACTCTCTTGGCGCCGAGCTCAGCCAGTCTCTTGTCCACATACTTGCCCATGGCGTTGAAGTGCTCGTAGGTCTTATTACCCAAGCCAAACACCTGAGGGCACAAACAAGACACACACCTGAGGTCACAAACAAGACACACACCTGCAGTCACAAACAAGATAGATAGATAGATAGATAGATACTTTATTGATCCCCAAGGGGAAATTCAAGACACACACCTGGGGTCACAAACAACTCATCTGGGTGAGGCGTCAGTAAGGTTCTTATATCTGCTGCAGTGTTCTACAGCAATGTTCTAAAGCAATGCTCTAAAGCATGGTTCTAGCATGAGGTTCTGAATGCAATCCTGAGGGAGCATCCCTTCCAGGGCATAAACCGTATTGCTGCATGAGGTTCTGAATGAACGGCCATAAATAAAATCTAACTTAGTGATATTAATTTTATATTAATATTAAGATTTAAAAAAATTGTATTGTTTTTAATATGAACAGATGTACCTAGGGTAAGTGTCTTTAAACCGAAAACAATGGCAACTATATATTTTATATCTTGATATGAGATTAACTAGATGTACCGCATGGCGGTACAAAATATGACCACCAAGGAATTGTTGACCAAAAATTCAGGAAGTAGATGATTTGAAAATAAATAAATAAATAAAACTTTGACAATCAATATATGACCGCTATGCTAGCTATGCAAGCGGCAGTCATAATAAGACTTGGTTAAATCTTATTAGATACTGTAAGTAGTTTTTGCAATCCTCTCTAAAAGCAACACTAAAGCACTTCCCTCTGTCACACGCACACTATTTGTTTATCCAGCAAATAACGATGTCCACAGACAAGGTACAGTATGTTGCACGATTTTATGAAAGTATGATGTAGCTATAGCAACATCGAAGCAAGTCGGATTTGTAGTTTCTTGTGGCTCATTCCATCAAACTACAGCTATGCTACCCGATCTGGTAAACTTACAGTACGTAGTGCGTTTATAGCCAATCGAGGGCCGCAAAGTGACTGCAGAAGTGCCGTTCACCCTGTTAGGAGTTGATGAACCGCTGAAATGATTTTGGAAACATTATGTTAAGGTACAAAAAACTCTTTAGTGTTGCTTTAAAGGTGCTCTAACCATAGAGGCAAATAATTAGCTTTTAGCATTTTGAGTCCCCGCGAGCATCACTGCATGATGCTGTTCTGTTGACCCCCTCGTCAGGTCAGAGCATCACTGCATGATGCTGTTCTGTTGACCCCCTCGTCAGGTCAGAGCATCACTGCATGATGCTGTTCTGTTGACCCCCTCGTCAGGTCAGAGCATCACTGCATGGTGTTGTTCTGTTGACCCCCTCGTCAGGTCAGACACTCACGGCGTAGTTCACGCCCTCTAGGCTGTCGTCTGCGGCCTGTATCCAGTCATAGAAGTCCTGGGCGTTATCCGTGGGGTCACCCTCGCCATACGTAGCCATGCAGAACACCACCAGGGCCCCCGGGATCTCCGCCAGACGAGAGAGCTCCGACTGCAGGCAGGAAGAGCAAACACACCGTCATTCCCACCAATCAATCCACACCGTCATTCCCACCAATCAATCCACACCGTCATTCCCACCAATCAATCCACACCGTCATTCCCACCAATCGATCCACACTGTAAACACACCGTCATTCCCACCAATCAATCCACACCGTCATTCCCACCAATCAATCCACACTGTAAACACACCGTCATTCCCACCAATCAATCCACACCGTCATTCCCACCAATCAATCCACACTGTAAACACACCGTCATTCCCACCAATCAATCCACACTGTCATTCTCACCCATCAATCCAGACCATGTCCACATATTTCCCACATTCTGCATGAGCTAATATGAATTGAGAGCTAGTTCATCTGCATGGTGTTGGTCTTTAGCGTCTGCTATGAAATGAGAGCTAATTCATCTGCATGGTTTTGCTCTTTAGCGTAGCGTGTGCTATGAAATGAGTGCTAGTTCATCTGCATGGTTTTGCTCTTTAGCGTGTGCTATGAAATGAGAGCTAATTCATCTGCATGGTTTTGCTCTTTAGCGTGTGCTATGAAATGAGAGCTAATTCATCTGCATGGTTTGGTGTTTATAAGCTCAGGATTATTATGCTGCTACTGATAGCTTTACATGGATCCCCCTCACTCACTCTTTACCTTAATTGGGTTATGAAGAGGCTTGGATCCCCTCACTCTTTACCTTAATTGGGTTATGAAGAGGCTTGGATCCCCTCACTCTTATTGGGTTCATGGAGAGGCTTGGATCCCCTCACTCTTTACCTTAATTGGGTTCATGAGGAGGCTTGGATCCCCTCACTCTTTACCTTAATTGGGTTATGAAGAGGCTTGGATCCCCTCACTCTTTACCTTAATTGGGTTATGAAGAGGCTTGGATCCCCTCACTCTTTACCTTAATTGGGTTATGAAGAGGCTTGGATCCCCCTCACTCTTTACCTTAATTGGGTTCATTAAGAGGCTTCTCTGTCATAGGTTTTAGTTAAGAGCTCTTAGCATGTTAAACTGAATATATGACTGTGTTATGTGTGTATGTGTGTGTGTGTCTGTCTGTCTGTGGGAAGACTGTTTGTGTGTGTGTGTGTGTGTGTGTGTGTGTGTGTGTGTGTGTGTCTGTACTATGTGTGCATGTGTCTGTCTGTCTGTCTGTCTGTCTGTCTGTCTGTGTGTAGACTGTGTGTGTGTGTGTGCTGTGGTGAGACTACCATGTCATACTCCTCGGGGTCAGCTGGCATCCCCTTCATGCCGTAGCGCTGGGCATCTTTGGCCAGCTGGGTGGCAAAGGCCTCCGCAGTGCCCGTCTGAGAACCGTAGAACACCACAATGTTCCGGCTCTGGAATGTGGTGAAGAAAAGAACAGAGTGAGCAGAGTTCCGAGATTGTGAGCTGAACACCACTTCTGGATTAGCGCTGATATGAGATTGTGTGCTGAACAGCACGTCTGGATTAGCGCTGAGGTGAAGCCCACTATTCCACTCACCGTTTTCTTCATCTTCTCAATGAAGCTGGTCTCTCTAATAGGGGTCACCCTGCAAAGCAGACAGAACAGGGGGAGAGAGAGAGGTGGAGAAAAAGAGGGAGAGAAAGAGAGATGGAAAAAAGAAGGAGAGAGAAAGAACATAATTCTGAGGCAGTTCCCTGGCTGTAGCTGTGAGCTGTGAATGCTGGTCTCTCACACACATCTCAAGCTGATCTCACACACATCTAAGCTGATCTCACACACATCTCAAGCTGGTCTCACACACTCACACACATCTCAAGCTGGTCTCAAACACTCACACACATCTCAAGCTGGTCTCAAACACGTCTCAAGCTGGTCTCACACTCACACACGTCTCAAGCTGGTCTCACACACATCTCAAGCTGGTCTCACACTCTCACACATCTCAAGCTCGTCTCACACACTCACACACATCTCAAGCTGGTCTCACAGTGACCACACGTCTGAGTCAGAGTCGGACACGGAGAGAGAACTTCCTGTGGTGGGGCCAGCGGAACGCCCGTTAAAACAGCCTCACACACACACATGCACGCACACATACATGTACGCGTCGCGCGCACACACGCACACCTTTGCTTCAGCTCCAGATGAGGGAAACACCAGCCTTCACAACAACCTTATGAAGCCATACATCACTTTAGCCATCAAAAAAGCTAAAGTGTTGGAACCGTATGAAGCCATACATCACGTATACCATCAGAAAAGCTAAAGTGTTGGAACCGTATGAAGCCATACATCACATATACCATCAGAAAAGCTAAAGTGTTGGAACCTTATGAAGCCATACATCACTTTAACCATCAGAAAAGCTTAAGTGTTGGAACCATATGAAGCCATACATCACGTATACCATCAGAAAAGCTAAAGTGTTGGAACCTTATGAAGCCATACATCACTTTAACCATCAGAAAAGCTAAAGTGTTGGAACCTTATGAAGCCATACATCACGTATACCATCAGAAAAGCAAAAGTGTTGGAAGGAAATCTAATGGTGACAACTATTAAAACGTTTACGAGGGCTGTGTTGTTGAGCCTGCCCTCTCACAGAACTGAGTGTTTTTGTGAGGTCTAAGCTTTCACACCTTAACAATCTGAGGAAATGCTTACACTGCCAGGGTATTTCAGTCACAAACACAAGCACACACACACACACACACACACACACACACCAGTATGCAGTACTTCTGCAATTTTGAACAGTAATGGGTAGATTCCTAATGTTCCCATCTATATATAACTGCCAGCACACCAAGAGAATACAGCTCACACGCATACACACACACACGCACGCACGCACACACACCAACAAAAAACGACTTCCTCAAAACGTAACACTCTGTTGTACTCCCATCACCTCACACTAACACAGCTATGACCATGCCTACACACACACTCTCTGGGCCAAACTCACACTAACACAGCTATGACCATGCCTACACACACACTCAACTGGGCCAAACTCACACTACCACAGCTAAAGTCTGTCCTGTTGTAGCAGTAGTAACCACATCTCAGCATACATCACTAACCCAACCAGCACCATTACTGCTGCTACAACAGGACATTACTACTGCTACATTACTACTGCTACAACAGCACATAACTACTGCTACATTACTACTGCTAAAACAGGACATTACTACTGCTACATTACTACTGCTACAACAGGACATGACTACTGCTACATTACTACTGCTACAACAGGACATTACTACTGCTACATTACTACTGCTACAACAGGACATTACTACTGCTAAATTACTACTGCTACATTACTACTGTTACAACAGGACATTACTACTGCTACATTACTACTGCTAAAACAGGACATTACTACTGCTACATTACTACTGCTACAACAGGACATTACTACTGCTACATTACTACTGCTACATTACTACTGTTACAACAGGACATTACTACTGCTACATTACTACTGCTAAAACAGGACATTACTACTGCTACATTACTACTGCTACATTACTACTGCTACATTACTACTGCTACATTACTACTGCTACAACAGGACATTACTACTGCTACATTACTACTGCTACATTACTACTGCTACATTGTTACTGCTACATCACTACTGCTACAACAGGACATTACTACTGCTACATTACTACTGCTACAACAGGACATTACTACTGCTACATTACTACTGCTACAACAGGACATTACTACTGCTACATTACTACTGCTACAACAAGACATTACTACTGCTACATTACTACTGCTACATTACTACTGCTACAACAGCACATTACTACTACTACATTGCTACTGCTACATTACTACTGCTATATTACTACTGCTACAACAGGACATTACTACTGCTACATTACTACTGCTACAACAGCACATTACTAGTGCTACATTGCTACTGCTACATTACTACTGCTATATTACTACTGCTACAACAGGACATTACTACTGCTACATTACTACTGCTACATTACTACTGCTACAATAGCACATTAGTACTGCTACAGGACACGTCAACGTACATCAGAAACACAACAGGACACGTCAGCATACATCAGCAACACAAGCGGCAGATCAGGACAGGATGTGAGCGGACGCTGTGGGCAGTGCTGCTGTGTCCATGCTGTCCCAGACTGACCTCTCGGCTGCCTCCCTCCGCTCCCGTGGCATGGAGAAGGTGCAACCCATGATGTCCGGACGGGTCGGGCCGTAACCCGGTCCCTCTCACAAGGTCCCTCTCACAAGGTCCCACCAAGTAGCCCTACATCCCTGCGCCTCACACACACACACACACACACACAGGCAGGCCTGATGCCAGCGCCTCACACACACACAAACACACACGCCGGCCTGATCTCTGATCCCTGATGCCCCAGGGCCGTGTGCTGGACAAGAGCCTGAGCTGCCCAGGGCTGAGGAGCTCACGTGGCCAGCAGAGCAGAACAGGAGAGGAACAGAAGAGAGGAACGGAGGAGAGGAACAGAGGAGAGGAACAGAGGAGAGGAACAGAGGAGGAGAACAGAAGAGGAGAACAGGAGAGGAACAGAAGAGAGGAAGAGAGGAGAGGAAGAGAAGAGAGGAACAGAGGAGATGAACAGAGGAGGAGAACAGAGGAGAGGAGCAGAAGAGAGGAAGAGAGGAGAGGAACAGAGGAGGAGAACAGAGGAGAACAGAGGAGAGGAACAGAGGAGGAGAACAGAGGACGAACAGAAGAGAGGAACAGAAGAGAGGAAGAGAGGAGGAGAAGAGAGGAGAGGAACAGAAGAGAGGAGAGCTGAGCTGTGGAGAGCAGAGGAGGAGAAGTGCTGCAGATTGTGGCGCTCTAGTCGCTACACGCTTCAGCTCAGCTGCGGAGAGGAGGAGGGGAGAGGAGGAGGAGGAGGGGAGAGGAGGAGGAGGAGGGGAGAGGAGGAGGAGGAGGAGGAGGGGAGAGGAGGAGGAGGAGGGGAGAGGAGGAGGAGGAGGGGAGGAGACAGGCTTCCACTCTGGACGTGCAGTCTGGAGGGGACGCCGTTCTCTCTCCCTCTCTGTTCACTCCTTTCTTCCTCTCTCTCTCCCTCGCTCTTTGTTTCTGTTCACTCCTTCCCTTTCACTCTCTTCCTTTTGCTGCCTCTATCTTGCTGTCTTGGCCAATCTCTCTCTCTTTCTCTCTCCCTCTCTCTCTCTCTCCACTATCCCCTCTTCCTCTCTCTCTCTTCTCCACTATCCCCTCTTCCTCTCTATCTCCCTCTGTTTCTCTCTCTCTCTTCCTCTCCCCATGACCCCATTGCTCTCACTGTGTTTATCTCTCTCTCTCTCTCTCTCTCTTTCTCACTCAAACAATGCAACTCTCTTTTTTCTTAACACACACATAGCTTTTCTTTTAGCCACCTCTTTTTCTCTATCAATTCAATTCTCTCCCTCTTGCTCTCTGCCTCTCTCGTGTGTGTGTCTCTCTCTCTCCCTCTGTCTACCTCTTTTTCTCTCTCTCTCTCTCCCTCTCTCTGCCTCTCCCTCTCTCTCTCTCCCTCTCTCTGCCTCTCTCTCTCTCTCTCTCTCTCTCTCTCTCTCTCTCTCTCTCTCTCTCTCTCTCTCCCTCTCTCTCACACACACACATCTGGCAGTAGTGGAGTAAGCCCTGAGAGCCATGGGAATATCTCATGACATTTTCCACAGATCCCCTCCCCATAGTCACCTCCCACACAAACACTTACAAAACACACACACACACACAGTACACACGCACGCACACACACACACACACACACACACACACACACACACACACACACACACACACACACACACACACACACAGTACACACAGTACGCAAACACACATAGAATGTACACACACATATACACAAGTACATACACACAGTACACATTATACACAGCATGCAACACACACAAATGCACACACACACACACACACACACACACAACCTCATGTACACATACACACACACACACACACACACACACACACACGCATGTACATTTCTACACACACACACACACACACACACACACACCACACTACCATACAACACATACACAGCCAACTGCAAACTGCTGAAGGCAAGGAAAGTAATTCAATCACACAAAACAAAATAATACCAGCATGGTTTACTGTGATCACTTCAAGGTTTTAGAAAGTGGAATTCCAGGGAAATATACAATATCCAAACTGCCCAGTTGATGATAAATCCACTTTGACAATAAAAAGCAACAGAAACGGCAACAGCAACCGCAACGTTCCGACTGGCGAGAGCCTTGGAGACCCCAGAGGAATTGAGGGAATGTGGGTTGATATTTATTCAATAAAACAGAAAAGAGCGGAAAAGAAGAGGTCTCTGGAGGGAAACTACCAGCCCATGGCCACTTCAGTGGGGGGCATTCCCACACATTCCCATAGCCACTTCAGTGGGGGGCATTCCCACACATTCCCATAGCCACTTCAGTGGCTCGGACGGCATTCCCACACATTCTGTAACAGGATGAGCCCGTGGCCACTTCAAAGGCACGTCACAGCACGAGTAAACCTGGCCGGCGCTTTTCCTTCCTTCCTGCTGTCAGGATTATATTCCTGAAGCGCTCCTTCCTGCTGTCAGGATTATATTCCTGAAGCGTTCCTTTGTGAGGGGCCGGCATTTCCTGCTCCCTCTGCGGTCGGCTACCTTACGGGACCCCCGGCCGCTATGGCCCTGATGAGGCCCACTACACACACCAGCACACACACCAGCACACACACCTCCAGCTGCTGTGGCCCAGTACACACACCAGCACACACACCAGCACACACACCTCCAGCTGATGAAGCCCAGCACACACACCAGCACACACACCTCCAGCTGCTCCGGCCCTGATGAGGCCCAGTACACACACCTCCAGCTGATGAAGCCCAGTACACAAACCACTACACACACACACCTCCAGCTGCTGTGGCCCAGTACACACACCAGTACACACACCTCCAGCTGACTCTGATTGGAGCCGACAAGTGGAGCTCTCAGCCCACAATTTAATCATCAGGGAGCGGTTGGGGGTCTGGGGGTCTGGGGTGGGGTTTAAGGGGTGGGGTTTAAGGGGTGGGGTTTAAGGGGCGGGGTTTAAGGGGTGGGGTTAAGGGGTGGGGTTTAAGGGGTGGGGTTTAAGGGGTGGGGTTTAAGGGGCGGGGTTTAAGGGGTGGGGTTTAGAGGGTGAAGTGACACCATGACACCATTCCAGCATCAGCCTGCGCAACGGCATGAACAATAACATCCATCGAGCATGTGTACATACACACACACACACACACACACACACACACACACACACTTACATATAACACACAGCATGTCTTAGACACACATAATTACAACTATCATAGTTAAGATTTTTTAAAAAAAAGGGAGACAGCATCAACCCCCCAAACTCTCTCCTCTGCCTCAGTAGGCTGTGGCCAACGCAAACACACAATCAGAGAGAGGACAGGGGGCCGGCCCTCCACTGACCACAACATACAGGAGAGGAACACTGAGAACTAAGAAGAGAAAACACACTTCTGAAGTTCACAGCAAGGCGTGGAGAGGCTGGCCCCTGAGTGCACGGAGACAGAGGGCTGCATGCACGTCTCCCTACAGGCAAGGCACACCAGGCACGGAGCCCAGATGCTCTGTTCACGAGGCAGCCACGGAACCAAAACGTTCTATTCACAGGGGCAGGCACGGAACCGAAACGTTCTATTCACGGAGGCAGGCACGGAACCGAAACGTTCTATTCACGGAGGCAGGCACGGAACCGAAACGTTCTATTCACAGGGGCAGGCACGGAACCGAAACGTTCTATTCACGGAGGCAGGCACGGAACCGAAACGTTCTATTCACAGGGGCAGGCACGGAACCGAAACGTTCTATTCACGGAGGCAGGCACGGAACCGAAATGTTGTGTTGTCAGAGGGCATGCTACACCAATGAGCTTCCAGCGTAATCAATGGGACTGACTACACCACAGAGAGAGCAGCTGCAGACATCCTGTCCTCTAAAACTATTTCTACTGTGTACATAATCTTTTTTGCATATATTTTTATTTGCTTCTAGGTTGAATAATTAGTGTTTCTTAGTTGAATTCAAGAAAAAGTCAGAATCATTGAGCAATCATATTAAATAATCCTGATTATGATTTTTGCCATAATCGAGCGCTATAAACACATTCTCTCTGGTCCAGTTCTTCCTATTATGACCATAGTTATCTTTGCAGTTTGGAGAAATGCACACTGATCTCCTTTCCAGTTTTTTTTTTAATGGATGTGCACTAGTGTGGATTAGCTCCACAGGCCTGCTCTAGTGTGCTGTTCTAGTGTGCTGGTCTAGTATGCTGGTCTAGTGTGCTGGTCTAGTACAGTATGCTGGTCTGGTGTGCTGGTCTAGTGTGCTGTTCTAGTGTGCTGGTCTAGTACAGTATGCTGGTCTGGTATGCTGGTCTAGTGTGCTGGTCTGGTATGCTGGTCTAGTGTGCTGGTCTAGTACAGTATGCTGGTCTGGTGTGCTGGTCTAGTGTGCTGGTCTAGTATGCTGGTCTAGTGTGCTGGTCTAGTGTGCTGGTCTAGTACAGTATGCTGGTCTAGTGTGCTGGTCTAGTATGCTGGTCTGGTGTGCTGGTCTAGTGTGCTGGTCTAGTATGCTGGTCTAGTGTGCTGGTCTAGTGTGCTGGTCTAGTACAGTATGCTGGTCTAGTGTGCTGGTCTAGTATGCTGGTCTGGTGTGCTGGTCTAGTATGCTGGTCTAGTATGCTGGTCTGGTATGACTTGGTCCGGAGGAGGTGTGACTGATCAGAGGCAGATCTGTTCAAGATGGCTGCCGAAGGGGCAGTGGTATAATAGTGCTCACATGTTCTTGGATGACCATTTCTACAGCACCCTGCCCTAGTGACCGCTGGGATGGCCACTTCTACAGCACCCCTAGTGACCGCTGAGATGACCATTTCTACAGCACCCTGCACTAGTGACCGCTGGGATCCCTGAGGTCCAAACACGTACACACATGTGTGTCCTGTCATGGCAGAGATAGACTTACAGTGGGGATGAACTGAGCTAGACTTACACTGTGGAGATAGAGATGAACTGAGGTACAGCAGTAGACTTACACAATGGCTGAGGTAGACTATGGGCCTGCACTGAGGGGATGAACCGAGGGAGTAGATAGATAGATAGACAGTAGATAGATAGATAGATAGATAGATAAATAGATAGATAGATAGATAGATAGATAGATAGATAGATAGATAGATAGATAGATAGATAGATAGATAGATAGATAGATTCTGTATTGATCCCCAAGGGGAAATTCAAGACTTACACGGTGGGGATTTGCCTGAACTGAGGGAGTAGACTTACACGGTGGGGATGTGCCTGAACTGAGGGAGTAGACTTACACGGTGGGGATGTGCCTGAACTGAGGGATGTCCTGCGGCTTCTTGCGGGAGAAGAACCAGTAGATGAGCAGGCCGGCCAGGAGGGAGAAGAGGAAGATGTCCAGGGTGGTGATGAGCGGCTCCTCCTCCTCCTCAGGGGACACTGCTGCTGTGGGATCAGGCTCCGCCATTGTGTTCCTGCACCTGGATAGCAGTTCAGCCAGAACTACATTATAGTACACATTATACAGTCAGTGTGCTATTGTACTGTAATACTATAGTACTGTACTGTGTATTATAGTACACATTATACAGTCAGCGTGTTATTATACTGTAACACTATTGTACTGTCTACTGTGTGCTGTGTACACATTATAGTCAGTGTGCTATTGTACTGTAATACTATTGTACTGTACTGTGTATTATAGTACACATTATACAGTCAGTGTGGCATTGTACTGTAATACTATAGTACTGTCTACTGTGCATTATTATAGTACACATTATACAGTCAGTGTGGTATTATACTGTAACACTACTGTACTGTCTGCTGTGTGCTGTGTATTATAGTACACATTATACAGTCAGTGTTATCATACTGTAATACTATTGTACTGTCTACTGTGTATTATTATAGCATGCCATGCTATTATCAGTATTTGTATCTTGAAGTGTCGATCTAAACCCACATCATAGAAATGTTTTACAACCAAAACATTACCCACAGTGTTGTACAAAGCAACTTTCAAATGGTGAAAAGCCTACTATACCACTTTTATCTGAAAAACGAAACAAGATCTTCTCAAGCCTCATGTCTTCACATGCCTTACTAGGACATCAAATGTATCTGACTGTTTCAGAAAACCAGAACACTCGAAATGTTTAACGTTATGCTGTTTCAGTACTTTTCGAGGACTTATGGCGCCCTCTAGGGGTTTTTCATAGGTAAGGCAAGAAATTCAACAATACCAATGGCAATACTGCCCGCACCGTTATAAAGTAGAACATTTTGTCTCTGGATATCACTCGGGCCATAAGTCAAATAGCCCACCCCAGTCCCACATAGGCCAATCTCTTTGGCAGTAGCTAGATTGTTCACAATATACTGTAGTTCCACAACTGTATAGCCTACTGTAGGCTAGTACTTCCGTAGACTACACAATTTAATGACTAAACTGCACCATATAATTCACCATGCGATGGGCTGCACTCTCCCCGGCATGTGTTCTTGTGT
>NC_084998.1:1909052-1911552 GCF_963854185.1 Sardina pilchardus
GACCACATAAAGACGTGGGGATACTTCGGTTTGGCTTTAGGGATTCTCTACTCACTACCACGTAAGTGTAGTGTTGTTTGGAACAGTAGAAGAGGTATACAAATAGCGTTTTGTAGCGGCGAAAGACATGCCCGCGTCACTTCCAACGAGTTTTGGCTAAAAACGGTGAGCTCGAACTTTCTCAATATACATCCGAATGACATGATTTTGGTGTCAACTCAACGTATGTACTCCCAATAGTCCGAAAAATTGATCTAAAGTGCATTTCACTCCGGATTATCCCTTTAAGATAAAGCATGGCTGGGCTGGTCTCCCCACTATTCTCCTTTAACATTGAGATAAAGCATATAGCATAGCTGAGCTGGTCTCACCACTGGTCTCCTTTAACATTCATTGAGATAAAGCATATAGCATAGCTGAGCTGGTCTCCTTTAACATTCATTGAGATAAAGCATATAGCATAGCTGAGCTGGTCTCACCACTGGTCTCCTTTAACATTGAGATAAAGCATATAGCATAGCTGAGCTGGTCTCACCACTGGTCTCCTTTAACATTGAGATAAAGCATATAGCATAGCTGAGCTGGTCTCACCACTGGTCTCCTTTAACATTGAGATAAAGCATATAGCATAGCTGAGCTGGTCTCCTTTAACATTGAGATAAAGCATATAGCATAGCTGAGCTGGTCTCCTTTAACATTGAGATAAAGCTTATAGCATAGCTGAGCTGGCTGACTGCATCACTCCCCTGCTGCTGCTGCTGCTGCTGCTGCTGCTACCATGATGCTTCAGGGCTTAAAGCAAAAAACATCTCTGCCTGAAATGATCCGGCATTTCTAAAGACGTCATAGGCCCGTAGGTGTGTTTGCGAATCTTAAATGGCCCATGTTGGAATTCAGGCACCGCGCCACAACACTGTAAGCTCTGCTGCACTCTCACAGAGAGCAAATATAACCCGCCACTCAAACAACTGATACCAAAACAACCTGGGCCAGAAACTGGGCTGAGACTGGGCTGAGGCTGGGCTGAGGCTGGGCTGGGCTGGGCTGGGGCAACAGTTGAGGAAGTCAAATGCCTCAACGCCTGGCTATGTCAAATGCCTCAACGCCTGGCTATGTCAAATGCCTCAACGCCTGGCTATGGCAATGCCTCAACGCCTGGCTATGTCAAATGCCTCAACGCCTGGCTATGGCAATGCCTCAACGCCTGGCTATGTCAAATGCCTCAACGCCTGGCTATGTCAATGCCTCAATGCTGTCTTTCAAAGTTATTGCGCTGTCAATATCCTGCATCACAGACTAAATCTAAACGCCTTGAGAAAGAGAGAGAGGTGGAGAGAAAGAGAGAGAGAGAGGTGGAGAGAGAGGTGGAGAGAGAGAGGAGAGAGAGAGGAGACTCACGTGGCCACAGAAGAGAAAGGGCAGCAGGAAGGTCAGTCCTCTCCACATCCACGACTGGAAACCCTCTGACCAGAGAGAGAGAGGAGAGAACACACACACATACACACACACACACACACACACACACACACTAATAAACCCTCTGACCAGAGAGGAGAGAAGAGAACACAGCGGTCAGTCACACACCAGTAAACCACATACCGGCCCTCAACCATGCACGTGTCTCTTAGCAACACACTGCTGCCCTCAATCACAACACTCTACTGCCCTCAACCACAACACTCTACTGCCCTCAACCATACATGTGTCCCTTACCAACACACTGCTGCCCTCAACCACAACACTCTACTGCCCTCAACCACAACACTCTACTGCCCTCAACCATACATGTGTCCCTTACCAACACACTGCTGCCCTCAACCACAACACTCTACTGCCCTCAACCATGCATGTGTCTCTTAGCAACACACTGTGAGTTCTATGCGTTGTCTGTCTCGCTAGCATACTGTGAAGTCAATGCAATGCTTCTCTGAGTCACCTGTGAGAACCATGTCAAGGCCTCTACCAATCACGTGACAGATACATGCTATGCTCTACACCTAGCCCACAGTTAGAGCTACAGTATGCTACACCTCTTGCACTAAACTAGCCCACAGTTAGAGCTACAGTATGCTACACCTCTTGCACTAAACTAGCCCACAGTTAATGCTACAGTATGCTACACCTCTTGCACTAAACTAGCCCACAGTTAGAGCTACAGTATGCTACACCTCTTGCACTAAACTAGCCCACAGGTAGAGCTACAGTATGCTACACTTCCTGCACTAAACTAGCTCACAGTTAGAGCTATGCTACACCTCTTGCACTAAACTAGCCCACAGTTAGAGCTACAGTATGCTACACCTCTTGCACTAAACTAGCCCACAGTTAGAGCTATGCTACACCTCTTGCACTAAACTAGCCCACAGTTAGAGCTATGCTACACCTCTTGCACTAAACTAGCCCACAGTTAGAGCTATGCTACACCTCTTGCACTAAACTAGCCCGCAGTTAGAGCTATGCTACACCCCTTGCACTAAACTAGCCCACAGTTAGAGCTACG
>NC_084998.1:1916552-1924052 GCF_963854185.1 Sardina pilchardus
GATGAGGACGCTCTCACGGATGGTGAGAGTGCAGTAGTACCACACTAACAGGAAGTTAAACAGCGCGTCCACCGCCCTGGCCACACACACACACACACACACACACACACACACACACACACACACACAGGTAGTGAAGTAATTCTCTAAGGTGGTTACCATAGAAACCTATCTGACTCACTAAAGGGCACACACGTAATGTTTACTGTACACTGTACAGACTAATACACACACACACACACAAAGATTGGCAGAGGTCTTGGACCAACACCTCATGCACACAGGAGTCTGACTTGCTCCTTGCCCAAGACTGTGACTAAAGAGCTCTAGACTATTTCCTTTCCTGTTTACATCTAATGGCCCCGATTATCTTTGAGTGACGGTCCATCTACACAGGACAATGGAGCAACAACAGGAGTCAGTCACATGAGACAAGCCTGCTCCTTATTTAACTAAGGCATGGCAGGAGGCAGCATTTATCAGGCTATCAGAGCCACAAGACAGACACACACACACACACACACACACACACACACACACACACACACACACACACACACACACACACACACACACACACACACACACACACACACACACACACACACACACACACACACACACACACACACACCTGTAGCTGAGTAGGAAGCGGCAGGTGAAGGAGAAGAGCAGCAGCAGAACGGTCAGATAGAGTTTGAACTTCTCATACTCGTCCTTGTAGGCAAACCTGCCAATCAGAAATGGACACTCAGAACTACTGCTGTACTACATCACACACTTCTGTTCTAACACTGGGACACATCTGTTTCATGAACAAAGCTGTGGGTAGACTAAATACGTAATAGTCTCACTTGTCATGAAATACGATTAAAATACGCAATAGTCTTACTTGTCATGCTTGTTCAGCAGAGTGACATTCACATTCCCAAGAACAAGACTCAGGTATAACCTTTATGTGGAGAGAGAGAGAGAGAGAGAGAGAGAGAGCACAATAACTGGCATTAACGCTCAGATACTCAGGATAGATAGTATGCAAAGCCGGCAACTGACACTTCTTGGTTTGTGTGTGTGTGTGTGTGTGTGTGTGTGTGTGTGTGTGTGTGTGTGTGTGTGGTCGCAGGTGCACGCATGTTACCCATTCTTCTTTGGTAGGAAGGCCTCCATTTCGAAGAACACATTGGGCCTCTCCTTCATGCACTCCTGAATCTCCTCGATAGCAGACACGCTGCCTGGCCCGCCATTCTGCCTGCACCTGGGGGGTCGGAGGTCACAGGAGAATGAGAACATGAGGGGTCGGAGGTCACACAGAGGAGGATGAGAACATGTGGGGTCACACACACACAGAGGAGAATGAGAACATGAGGGGTCACACACACACAGAGGAGAATGAGAACATGAGGGGTCACACACACACAGAGGAGAATGAGAACATGTACATGTGAGAACACAAGGAGGCAGCCATGTGGTTGCCCAGCCACATGCTCAAAAGAGAGTTCCATGTCTCACCTCCCATCATCACCTATGACACGTTTCCCACTCTGTCGAATGTACAATTCCATAACTTTTCGCTGACTTTCCCTGACAAAAAAAACTGAATTTCCAAGACTTACTATATAATTAATTGTACATTATACCGACCAATGCAGCCGGGTAGCATTCAAGAATCTTTTATTTATTTTTTAGAGCGCAGGATGAATAACTGCACTGAATAAGTATGCTACTCAAGCAGGCAGTTAAGCCAATAACCAGGAAAACTCCAATTCTGTGTGGAACTATTTGAATGAATGTATTCCAATTTCCATGATATTCCAGAAATTCCATGGCCCGTGGGAACCATGCTATGATCATCATCAGGTGGCTCACCTTGTGAACCACTTGTGGAGTCGACATAAGAACGCATTATTGTTATTATACCCAGTTGGTCTCAGGAAAGCTGAGTCTCCGCACCCATAAACTATACAGCATGTTACAACTCACTCGTCGAGTGACACCGACAGCTCCTTCAGTCGTTTCCGTTGCCGTGCAATGGAGCTGGAGCACGAGTCTTGTAGTTTTGAGACCTCCTCCAGCTTCTGTTTATATAACCGGTGGGTCTCCTGTGGATTACATATGGTAGCAATGGAAATGTCTTCTAAAAGCTGTATAGTTTATCAATACATTCGCTCTATTCTCCTAGAGACAAAACGGCGAGGTATTTCGATTCAACATTCGCCAACGTCAGGTGACAGCTAGCTGCTACGTTAGGGTGGATCTTGTTGAATGAATCAGCTGTCTCGAAGCTCGCCACTGTAACCTTTACCTTCGCCAAAGTTTGAAAGAAAAATAAAAATAAGAACAAGCTTAACTATTCCAACTGTTTTACTGTTAACACGGTAACATTAGCGTGAATGCCTGGGAGCGCAACAAGCTGTCAAAAGCGAGATTATCATCCGACTGTTCGCCATCATTGTATTATTCTGAATCTGACAGCTAGCTTGCTTGCTAGTAGTTGGGTTATAAACTTGTCTGTTTCTTGTACGGTCGGAGGAGCAACAGTGTTTAAGACTGAGAGATGTGACAACGTCATTAATAGTTAATAACCGAAGATAGGAATAGGAGAATAAAAGCCCCCATCTTCATATCACTGTATTCGCGTCGTTAAGTAATGATTAGCTTGTCCATATGCCAAGAGTCCTTACTTTTATCTCTTCCAAACACAAGTTTGCCTGCTTGAACGTAGACTTGGCAAAGCGTCACCACACAACCAATTAACAGTAACGTTACCTGGATTTGTTGATAGTCTTTTTCTAAATCTCCCCATTCCTGCAGACATTCCCCCAAGCTGTTCGGGCTAAACAGCATAGTTATAGCGATAGTGAGAGTGAAATTCGGCGTTTCTCAAGGTTGTCGTCAGATAACGGTTCCTGTGCCTCACTTTAGGAGCTAGTAAGCTAACTAGCTAGCTGGGCAGGCTTCATGTAAATCCGTCATCCAAAAGGGACTCCCAACTACTGACCAATGAAAAGCCAAGGACGTATTTCCTCAAGTTTTCTCCGCCTGTGGACTGACCAATAGACGTTTACTTCATGATAGTAGATGGCGAATTGCCATTTATTTTTAGCAATCCACTGTTGCACATGTGAACTCATAATTGCATAACTTTTTAAACAACATTTTCTTCTTCACTTTAAGTAACCCAACATATAGCCTAGGCTATGGTATTGTGAGTTTTGTGAATAAAAGCTTGATGTCAACCAAACATGAGATGATATCACAAATATATCAATAGCATAATTTATTGAGGCAAAACATTTATTGAGGCAAAACATGATTTAAAAAAGCTTGTGGTACAGTTTGTGCTGTTTGAGTGGGAGGGAGCTTTGGGTCCGTCCTCAGTAGTTGGGCTCTGAAATGTCTGTCAGTCTTTGTCCCAGTGAGTGTAGTTCCCAGTCGGAGAGCTGTTGCACAAACGCGCGGTTTGGCTGCATGTTGCTCTTGCACTGTAGCACATGGGCCCAGGCGTCCTGCAAGAGACAATGCGTTTAGACCATCTAAGATGAGCACACTGCCCTTTGCTGGCCAGCAAGAGCTTATTTGTCTTAACTTTAAGGATGAGATTTTTTAAATGTCATTTTGTCAGATTATGGGCAAACTTCAACTTCAACATTTTTGTGTCACATCATTCATCATCAATGTCCTTTAAAACAAATGTCCAGAAGCTGAAACAAAATGATCTATCATCTATCTATCTATCTATCTAGGTCATAGCCATCAGAATTTCTCCAGAGAGCCGCTAGTTGCACTGAGTTGTACGCCCAAGTGGAGGTGATGCGGAGATATGCCATCCTCCACCTGCACCTTCAGTGAGATATGCCATGCTCCACCTCATACCCACAGTGAGATATGCCATCCTTCACCTCATACCATCCTCCACCTGAATGAATGAAGCCTTTATTGCCCCGAGGGGCATTTGTCTTGCCCTCCTACCTTCAGCGAGTGCTTGAGGTGGCCTATGAGGAGCGCCATGGCGACGGTGCTGCAGCGGCTGACTCCGCGGCTGGAGAAGATCATGACGCTGGTTCCTGCTTTCAGACGCGGGCCTGAGCACACACGCAACACATCCTCACTTCACATTCAGAAAGATTGACATTCAGAAAACTTTATTACAGTAATCCCAGAGGGGCAATTAGGTTTACAGCTAACTCATCCATTAAGGGGTTAAAATTTGAAAGTGCATTGGCATTCACTAGAATGTATGCAATGTTAAGAATAATAATAAATAGACAAATAAATAAGTTCACGCTGATGACGTTTCCCAGCTTACTTATCATTTCAGACGTCAACACATCCTAGGTTCAAACTGATGATGCTTACATTTCCCCAAGTTACTCATCATTTCAGACGTCAACACATCCTCAGTTCAAACTGTCGACATTTACATTTCCCAGAAGGGCACAAAGACTCTATTGTTTTGTTCAGATGTTTCCCCCAAGTTTGGAGCCATGACCTACAGTACAGTAGGCTGCTCACGCTGTGCTGGGCCCAGCGCGGCCACAACTGGGTGTTTGAATGAGATGCAGATAGAGCAGAAATATTTAAGCATGACGCCACAGTTACGGGGTCTATTAGAATGTGCATATGCAATGCTAAGAAGGACCTGCACATTTTAGTGTGTGTGTGTGTGTGTGTGTGTGTGTGTGTTTGTGTGTGTGTGTGTGTGTGTGTGTGTGTGTGTGTGTGTGTGTGTGTGTGGGTGGGTGTGTGTGTTTGGGTGTGAGCAAGCATATTTTCTTGTGTATGTGGGTGGGTGTGTGTGGGTGTGGGTGTGTGTGTGTGTGTGTGTGCGTGTTTGGGTGTGTGCATGCAGCATATTTTATTGTGTGTGTGGGTGTGTGCATGAGTGGGTCTAGGGAGGTGGGTCCCCAACAAAAGGGGGCAGCGTGTTGCATGTTTGCAGTCTGAGGGTGGGAGACTACCAGCACTCTAGAGCCATTCGAGTGTCTTACCTACAAACATGCAGAGCTTGTCAAAGGAGCTGTACAAATTGGCCTGTGTGCTATCTGCCACTCGCATGTCTAGAACACTTCGGTGTCCTTTCTCAAATCTAGATTGAAAGCGGAAAAAAAACAAATAAGCATGATAATAGGAACATAAAACAGTGAAATGTCTGCAAGGTACATATACATGTACTGTACTGTATGAAGTCATTTCTAATGTAATAGTTCTACATGGCTCTGTATGGTCATTTCTAATGTAATGCCTAAGTTGCACATAGCTCTGTATTGTATGTATTCATGTCTAATGTAATAGTTGTTAGCTCTGTATTCATGTCTAATGTAATAGTTGATAGCTCTGTATTCATGTCTAATGTAATGCCTAAGTTATAGCTCTGTATTCATTCTTCACTCACATGATGCTACTCTGGTCTGACACGTTGACAAAAGCGCTGACTTTCAGATCTTTCACTATGAAAGGGGTCGTCGCTTGCTTGTAATCGCCCATGTACAGCAGACCTGGCAAGATCTCCACTGGATACGATGGCAAGCTCTCCAGTTCCTGAAAAGGGACATCATTTATCTTCCCTTCATATTACATGTAATAACAGACAATCATGCAGTGGGCCATTTGACTTAAACATCGGGGCCTGTACCTTGATAGTGTAGAGAATCCTCTGTGTTCTGAAGAAAGGGTAGAGTGCAGAGAACTGCTTGTAACCTCCACTAAGGAGATAGACTGGGTAGAGGCTTACTTTTGCCAGGGTTTCAACACACTTGTGAGCCGTACCTGCACACAGTTATTTCCACATAAGAACATACAGTACATCTGATGTTTTTGTGGCAGCACAATTAACTTTGTTCATACTGATTTCATAATTGACCAACATAAGCTAAGGCTAAGACAGCATGGATTGATTACACACACAAATTCACTGAATAGCCTAGCGGATATTGTCAGAGAGAATAGGTTATGTGAGTACTGACCTGAACCCGACACAGAGCTGGAGTTGACGTCATACACAATAATGTATCTCATACCTTCGACCTCTGTGTTGAGGGGTAAAACTAAACTGCCACTATTATCCTGAGGTCAGATCAGAACACAATAATCAGGCTTAATTCGTGTGTCTAAACAGCATTTCGTTCAAGTAGCAGAACATTGAAGAATGTTTAAAACCAACCCATTTAGCATGTCTAGCTGTTATGATGTGGCCTGAATTATACTGCGCTTCAGTTCGTGCATCTAGGATAGAGCACATGGGTATATGGTTATGGTTATGGATATGGTTATTTAGCAGACGCCTTTGTCCAAAGCGACATACAAATAAATAACAATACAAATTAAATAACAGTGAACAATTACAAAAGGGGAGAATAGCAATATTATCAATAAAACAATCAATTAAGCACTAACCTAATGAGAAATAAAACAATGAAATGAGAATAGCAATCAAATAAGTCACTCAGTTAATTATATAATAACAATAACTATAGCATGGTAAGGCTAAATTTAAGGACAATAGCAGAATAAATGTCAAATTATAACAATGGACAAATTATAACAAAACAATACTATTATACAAACCATAACACATAACAAACGCTCAAAAGACTAAGTGCATATTAAACAAATATGCCTTAAGACCCCTCTTGAAAGATCCAAAACTGTTGCTGGAACGGAGAGCACTGGGCAACTCATTCCACCAACACATATCAGGCATATTGACAAGCAGGCCTTATCAGTTATTGATGTTACAATATAGTCTACCTTGCATTAGTCTTACCAATCAAACAAAGGTAATTGCATTCGGCAACACGCGAAACACGGACGCGCTGATTAAGAATGTTGTACAGTTGAGACGACTCACACAGAACTATGGCGGCCATGGCTTAGCTGCTAATGAATAAATCCAGCATGAAGCGCAACCAGTTGTTTGTGTACATTGGTAACCATGGTAACGCCCTGCGCACCGTTCTCTGATTGGATGGAAGGAGGCGAGGAAACAGCTGTAATGTGGCTAACGCATCTTAGCAGATGTCAACATAATTAAATAGGTTTGCATTGCTACTGTGTTCTAAATAGGCGAGACGATCTATTAGAAATCGTTATCTCACTCTCTTTTGCTGCTTAGCCTAAATTTTGTTTTCACATGCATTGGGCATTGCAATGTTTGCACTTGTGTCAGGCTTTGTTAGCTGAGGTAGGTCATGCTACTTTATTATAACCGGTAGGCCTAGATATAGAACTATATATCTATGGGCCTGACTACCAGCATCATAATCAAACAAATGCAGTTTAGTTTAGTTTGCAACTGTTCAAAAGCCTATTTGTAATATTGTCATATGGACACTGGGTGTCGCTATTGTCTATTTTCTTGCAGACTTACGGCTCTCTGTTTTCGTAGACATTATGCATAGGCCTAACCAAAGTCAAGATCTGTCCAATACTGAACACATGGGTCTGTGCTTCCCAGGCCAATCAGGCTCAAGTATGAATAACAGACTAAGTTTATTGTCTGTG
>NC_084998.1:1929052-1934052 GCF_963854185.1 Sardina pilchardus
TGCTCCTGTGTGTCTATAGTGCTGCGTCTCCTCTCTGCTCCTGTGTGTCTATAGTGCTGAGCTGCACCTCCTCTCTGCTCCTGTGTGTCTATAGTGCTGAGCTGCGCCTCCTCTCTGCTGCTGTGTGTCTATAGTGCTGAGCTGCGTCTCCTCTCTGCTCCTGTGTGTCTATAGTGCTGAGCTGCGCCTCCTCTCTGCTCCTGTGTGTCTATAGTGCTGAGCTGCGTCTCCTCTCTGCTCCTGTGTGTCTATAGTGCTGCATCTCCTCTCTGCTCCTGTGTGTCTATAGTGCTGAGCTGCACCTCCTCTCTGCTCCTGTGTGTCTATAGTGCTGAGCTGCGTCTCCTCTCTGCTCCTGTGTGTCTATAGTGCTGCGCCTCCTCTCTGCTCCTGTGTGTCTATAGTGCTGAGCTGCGCCTCCTCTCTGCTCCTGTGTGTCTATAGTGCTGAGCTGCGCCTCCTCTCTGCTCCTGTGTGTCTATAGTGCTGAGCTGCGCCTCCTCTCTGCTCCTCCTGTCTGTCTATAGTGCTGAGCTGCGTCTCCTCTCTGCTCCTGTGTGTCTATAGTGCTGCGTCTCCTCTCTGCTCCTGTGTGTCTATAGTGCTGCGCCTCCTCTCTGCTCCTGTGTGTCTATAGTGCTGAACTGCGCCTCCTCTCTGCTCCTGTGTGTCTATAGTGCTGCGTCTCCTCTCTGCTCCTGTGTGTCTATAGTGCTGAACTGCGCCTCCTCTCTGCTCCTGTGTGTCTATAGTGCTGCGCCTCCTCTCTGCTCCTGTGTGTCTATAGTGCTGCACCTCCTCTCTGCTCCTGTGTGTCTATAGTGCTGCGTCTCCTCTCTGCTCCTGTGTGTCTATAGTGCTGCGTCTCCTCTCTGCTCCTGTGTGTCTATAGTGCTGAGCTGCACCTCCTCTCTGCTCCTGTGTGTCTATAGTGCTGAGCTGCACCTCCTCTCTGCTCCTGTGTGTCTATAGTGCTGAGCTGCACCTCCTCTCTGCTCCTGTGTGTCTATAGTGCTGAGCTGCACCTCCTCTCTGCTCCTGTGTGTCTATAGTGCTGAACTGCGCCTCCTCTCTGCTCCTGTGTGTCTATAGTGCTGCGTCTCCTCTCTGCTCCTGTGTGTCTATAGTGCTGAACTGCGCCTCCTCTCTGCTCCTGTGTGTCTATAGTGCTGCGCCTCCTCTCTGCTCCTGTGTGTCTATAGTGCTGCACCTCCTCTCTGCTCCTGTGTGTCTATAGTGCTGCGTCTCCTCTCTGCTCCTGTGTGTCTATAGTGCTGCGTCTCCTCTCTGCTCCTGTGTGTCTATAGTGCTGAGCTGCACCTCCTCTCTGCTCCTGTGTGTCTATAGTGCTGCGTCTCCTCTCTGCTCCTGTGTGTCTATAGTGCTGAGCTGCACCTCCTCTCTGCTCCTGTGTGTCTATAGTGCTGAGCTGCGCCTCCTCTCTGCTGCTGTGTGTCTATAGTGCTGAGCTGCGCCTCCTCTCTGCTCCTGTGTGTCTATAGTGCTGAGCTGCGTCTCCTCTCTGCTCCTGTGTGTCTATAGTGCTGCGTCTCCTCTCTGCTCCTGTGTGTCTATAGTGCTGCGTCTCCTCTCTGCTCCTGTGTGTCTATAGTGCTGCGCCTCCTCTCTGCTCCTGTGTGTCTATAGTGCTGCGTCTCCTCTCTGCTCCTGTGTGTCTATAGTGTTGCGTCTCCTCTCTGCTCCTGTGTGTCTATAATGCTGCGCTGCGTCTCCTCTCTGCTCCTGTGTGTCTATAGTGCTGCACCTCCTCTCTGCTCCTGTGTGTCTATAGTGCTGTGCTGCGTCTCCTCTCTGCTCCTGTGTGTCTATAGTGCTGAGCTGCGCCTCCTCTCTGCTCCTGTGTGTCTATAGTGCTGCGCCTCCTCTCTGCTCCTGTGTGTCTATAGTGCTGAGCTGCACCTCCTCTGCTCCTCCTGTGTGTCTATAGTGCTGAGCTGCGTCTCCTCTCTGCTCCTGTGTGTCTATAGTGCTGCGCCTCCTCTCTGCTCCTGTGTGTCTATAGTGCTGCACCTCCTCTCTGCTCCTGTGTGTCTATAGTGCTGAGCTGCACCTCCTCTCTGCTCCTGTGTGTCTATAGTGCTGAGCTGCGTCTCCTCTCTGCTCCTGTGTGTCTATAGTGCTGAGCTGCGTCTCCTCTCTGCTCCTGTGTGTCTATAGTGCTGAGCTGCACCTCCTCTCTGCTCCTGTGTGTCTATAGTGCTGCACCTCCTCTCTGCTCCTGTGTGTCTATAGTGCTGCGTCTCCTCTCTGTTCCTGTGTGTCTATAGTGCTGAGCTGCGTCTCCTCTCTGCTCCTGTGTGTCTATAGTGCTGATCTGCGTCTCCTCTCTGCTCCTGTGTGTCTATAGTGCTGCGTCTCCTCTCTCCTCCTGTGTGTCTATAGTGCTGCGTCTCCTCTCTGCTCCTGTGTGTCTATAGTGCTGCGCCTCCTCTCTGCTCCTGTGTGTCTATAGTGCTGAGCTGCGTCTCCTCTCTGCTCCTGTGTGTTTATAGTGCTGAGCTGCATCTCCTCTCTGCTCCTGTGTGTCTATAGTGCTGCGCCTCCTCTCTGCTCCTGTGTGTCTATAGTGCTGCGCCTCCTCTCTGCTCCTGTGTGTCTATAGTGCTGCGTCTCCTCTCTGCTCCTGTGTGTCTATAGTGCTGCGTCTCCTCTCTGCTCCTGTGTGTCTATAGTGCTGAGCTGCGTCTCCTCTCTGCTCCTGTGTGTCTATAGTGCTGCACCTCCTCTCTGCTCCTGTGTGTCTATAGTGCTGCGCCTCCTCTCTGCTCCTGTGTGTCTATAGTGCTGAGCTGCACCTCCTCTCTGCTCCTGTGTGTCTATAGTGCTGAGCTGCGTCTCCTCTCTGCTCCTGTGTGTCTATAGTGCTGCGTCTCCTCTCTGCTCCTGTGTGTCTATAGTGCTGAGCTGCGCCTCCTCTCTGCTCCTGTGTGTCTATAGTGCTGCGCCTCCTCTCTCCTCCTGTGTGTCTATAGTGCTGAGCTGCGCCTCCTCTCTGCTCCTGTGTGTCTATAGTGCTGAGCTGCGTCTCCTCTCTGCTCCTGTGTGTCTATAGTGCTGCGCCTCCTCTCTGCTCCTGTGTGTCTATAGTGCTGCGCCTCCTCTCTGCTCCTGTGTGTCTATAGTGCTGCGCCTCCTCTCTGCTCCTGTGTGTCTATAGTGCTGCGTCTCCTCTCTGCTCCTGTGTGTCTATAGTGCTGAGCTGCGTCTCCTCTCTGCTCCTCCTGTGTGTCTATAGTGCTGAGCTGCACCTCCTCTCTGCTCCTGTGTGTCTATAGTGCTGCGTCTCTCCTCTGTTTCTCTCTTCATCTGTTTGTCTTTATGAGTCCCCAGAGGATGGCTCACTGTAGAGGGGAGCTGGTCCGGCGCTGGTGCGGAGCCGGGCCGAGCCCAGACCAGACGTGAGCCGAACTTGGGCCGAGGGTGCTCCAGAAAGGGCTGCCATCTGGGCCGGGTTCAGCTAATCAAGGCAGATGAATGTGGTATTGAGGCTATAATAGGGGATAGAGAGGGAGGGAGGGAGGGGGAGGGAGAGAGAGAGGGAGGGAAAGAGGGAGGGAGGAGGGAGAGAGACAGAGAGGGAGAGAGAGGGAGGGAGGGAGGGAGGGAGGGAGAGAGAGAAACAGTTGCCAGGGCTTACCCTCAGGGGATTTGCAGCCTTTCCTAGTCATTAGCCTGATGTGATCCTCCAAAAGGTTCCCCTGATAGGCACACACACTCACACACACACAGACACACACACTTGCATATTCATTCTCGGTCAAAGGTTCACACACACAATAAGGCGGACACACACACACACACACACTCGGAAACATGGGCTTTCATTCATCCAGAGCAACACACTCACTTGATCTGTCTGCACACGCACACGCACACGCACACGCACGCGCACACACACACACACACACACACACACACACACACACACACACACACACACACACACACACACACACACACACACACACACACACACACACACACACACACACACACACACACACACACACACACACAGAGTAATATGCCCTGCAGTTCAAACACATTTGCATGCCCTGTCACAGACTCTGTGCTCCTGGTCTTGGCCAGTGCAGGCCTCTGTCTGTGGACAGGGTAGTGTGAGTGGGCAGTGAATGGGCAGTGAATGGGTAGTGAGTGGGCAGTGTGAGTGGGTAGTGTGAGTGGGTAGTGTGAGTGGGTAGTGAGTGGGCAGTGGGAGTGGGCAGTGAGTGGGCAGTGAGTGGGCAGTGAATGGGTAGTGAGTGGGTAGTGGGAGTGAATGGGCAGTGAATGGGCTGCTTTGATGGCCTGAGATGGTCCTGGCCTGTGCAGAAGAGTGGTGGACACTAGCACAGAGAGAGAGAGAGAGGAAGAGAGAATAAGAAAGAGAGAGGGAGAGAGAGAATAAGAGAGAGGGAGAGAGAGGACGAGGATACTGTACTGTAGCACAGAGAGAGAGAGAGAGGAAGAGAGAATAAGAAGGAGAGAGAGAGAGAATAAGAGAGAGAGAGATGCAGGGTAATAGAGGGACAGTGGTGCCCTGTTCTAAGGTCAGGTTGAGGCTGCTGGGGCATGTAGTGGTTTTCTACACCATGAAGTCCTGTAGCTGCACTCTCCTCAGCAGTGCCTGAACCACTCTACAATGAGTGAGTGAATGAATGGATGGATGAATGAATGAATGAACGAGTGAGTGAGTGAATTAATGAAAGAATGAGTGAATGAATGAATGAATGCTGGACAGTGATGTCATACTGAGCACGATGCTGTACACAAGTTGATATCTGCAGTACTGAATGCAGGAGGTATACTGTACAGAACGCTGTCCTTCCAGTTCATATCTGCAGTACTGAAAGACGGATAGGACTGATTGGCTGTGTTTACACAGGAGAGGCTGTTGTGATGTTCTCATAGTTTGCTCTCATGTTCAGATGTGTTTGTGTGATACAGTTTGTTATTCACAGCACTGACTCAGCTTACAG
>NC_084998.1:1941552-1949052 GCF_963854185.1 Sardina pilchardus
AACCTCGCTAACTTTAAGACATTTGGCACAGAGATAAAGTTACTCACGTAGGCTACTGGCTGTATGGTATCGATCACATTCTTCACATCGTTCTCCATGCACTTATTCCATTAAGTCCAACAGGCTTTTAAAAAACACTGTAGGCCTACAGGGTAAACCGGGTGGAAGAGCTAGCTAGCCATAGTCCCAGGCAGGCACACAACGATTTCATGCTAACTAATCTGACGAATAGTGTTGGATTAATCCATAATCGATTAGAGTGGCACCTGAAATGCATTCATGTTTTTAAAGCTTTATTTGTTATGAAAATATGATGATGAGGACTCCAATGAATTCTTTCTCAAACGTTGAGACTGCATCTTAAACAGCACAATGTTCCCGGGGGAGAATTGTTTTATATTAACACGTAGTCCAAGTTATAGCCTCTTACAGTGCTGTTCACTCAGCCTATCCCACAATTCCCAGTCCCAATTTAAAACAAAATAAACCAAAATCCATCATAATTCTGAACCGAGGACTTTTAATGGCATACGATGCAATAAAAACAGCCAGTTTTGAATGTTGAAACAGTGTGTTAGGCTAGCGCCTGCTCTGCTTATGTTTTGATCTGAGTAATCGTTTATTATAGGAAAAGACACCGTAGACAAGAAAGTATTAGACCTAACCGCATTTAAATACTTAGCTGACACATATTCATGTTAACGAACCGTATTCGTCGCAGTTCAGCAAGCAGTTAATGGTAAGTGTAATTACATACGTGTAGTAGCCTATAATGTCATTGCCTTATCAGAGACGTTCGCCCTCTCAGCTTGCAGATAGGCTGTAGACGCAGATGGAGAGAGTACAGCGGAGCCACGCCTGGATGTCACGATAATTCTACATTTTTTTTCCCCCTTTACACTTTGTTGCTGGGAGGTTAGGGGAACGTTAATGCAACCAAATATAGTAAAGTTCCCTAAAGGGTAGGAGAACGTTCTGCTAACCAAAATAAACAACCAGAAAAAAACGTAGTATTTTCGTCAAGAAAACTTTCCTGGGGAACCTTGTGGCAACTTTCGCAACTTTCAGGCAACGTTTTCCTAACCAGGAAAAAAACGTTCTAAAAACGTTCTCCTAACCAGAAATTGTTAGCTGGGTAGGCTATTATTGTCAAGGCGAAGACGAAAGAGATGGACAAGATGGACATTTAGGCTACATTTATGTTAGGAATACTTAGAAATGTGTAGGCCTATAGGCTATTTTAAAACGGAGGCATGTTCATTTTAACCGGCGACGCTGGGTAGCTTACCCAGCACTTTATCACAGATTTTGTCCCCACCACTTTTGACAACTGAAAATAAAACGTATTTAACAGAAATATCTTTAATAGGCCTACATGCCTATCATGTCACTTTACTTATAACCGTAGGCTACATGATTGGAGAAGATCGCGCATTTTGTAACATTATAACAATGGATGGTCAGATATGCGATAGGGCAGTGAGGGTGATTCATTGTAACCATCGACTAGTAGGTCTAGCTCCGCAAAAGAAGTTTCTAGCAACTTAGAATATATGGATCTCGTTATGCATGTTCATGTTGATTCAGAGATAGACATAGACTACCGTGGGCTACTGTGCGTCAATATAACAGCATTTTATCATGTGGTGAATTAATGACTAACGTCAGTTTAACATGTCAGAACTTTTGATCGGCGTTTCAAGTGCATGCCGCGAATAGGCTAAATGAACTCGACTGACTGAATCCTTTATATTTCTTGGCTAAGTGCGAAAAAATTGACACTCGAACTGTGGCGTAAATGGTTGAGGCATCTTAATCATACGTCAGCGACCGGGGTTCAAAACTTACTCTACGAACCTCCGGAACCCATTAAGACAAGAGGCATTATTTTATTAAAAAGTTTTGCGATTTTTTTATGATTGCGATGTCTGCTGAAAAGTTAATATGTGAATTCGTGGTTCAGCGCACACACACACACACACACACACACACACACACACACACACACACACACACACACACACACACACACACACACACATTTTTACATTTACATAATAGGGCTCGGGCACACGCCTTGCATTCTAGGAATATCGCCGCCATTTGGTAGCGCACTGAACGTAATATCCATTCATTCAGATGCACAAGACAAGAAGCAGAAATAGTAGCGATTTATTCTTTTCCTCTTGCGATCGTGGGTTGCACTGTTACACCCCACTACACAGCAACATACTACCAAGAAGGCAAAAACTAAGTAACAGGAACACACTAAAAGGCGGGAGTAAATCCATAGTAATCCATAGTAAACTAAGGAGTGAAGCTGCCAATGTGGCTGTGCCCGCGAAGTTTTGATGTCATGATCCCGAGCCCTAGTGTCAGGAAGTGTCTGTCGAGAGAGAGGGGGGAGGGAGGCAATCGTCCAATGCCGCATACAGGTAGGCTATAATGTCTAGTGAACTGGTTAGACAAGTGTGGGGGAGGGGGAATGATCGCACAAGACAATTGCTCTTCATGAAATGGGTAGTCTCACAGACGTTTGTCGATGTTTAAACGTAGCCTACTACATCACTTGCGAAATCGGACGTGGCACATAGAATTATTAGGCTACTGGATTTAATATAGCATAGACTTTGTTCATCCTATATTAGCCTATATTAAAATGTAATGTGCTGCGGGGAAGCATTGGGGAAGTCAGTTTAAGTTGTCCTGTAACAATTTGCCTCTTATTATAAGAGTATGCAGCCACTACGCACATAATAGTCTGGTTACGGGCGGATGCGAGCAACCCCATGCAAAAGAAGGCCTTAAGTTAACGGACTGAAGGCCTGTTTACATGTCAAACATGCATTAAATCTAAGAAACGAAAAACACAAATATCATGTATTGTGTCGTAAACAGTTAATGACTTCGTGGCCACTATGCGCAACTGCATCGCGCAGTGAGCTGAAGGATAGGAGGACCGACACTTATTAACACAAAGCTTTGTAAAGCACTAACAACCACCCCTCAAAGTTCATTGTCCATAAGTCCAAACAATAAGTATAAAAATCCGACAATCCAAAACGATAACGAGATCTCCCAGAAACGAAAAACAAGTTTGTTGAGTAGCTAGTCCTTCCAACAATCTCAGCTTTTGCGTTTGTTAGATAAAAGGCATTCTGTCCTGCTGTATTCCAATGAGAAAAAATCATCCACAAGGTAGGCTAAGGGTCACGGTAATGCAGCATGCAGGAATCTATATACGCACAAAACGAATGAATGGATTATATCGGCCAAAACGAATGAATGGGTTGGGAGAGTCGTCTGGCTGTGTCAGCAGACTGCAGTCGGTCTCGAGGGGTTAAATAGCGCACGTACTTGAATTTTACTCTGAAGAAGACCACACGGTCGAAACGTCATTCCTTTGTGATAAAGAAAATAAAATCAAATCAAAAAAGAAGGATTTCAAGTGTGCGAACCTTTTTCCATTTTTTATGATTTAGCCTACTCTTGTTCTGCACCTTGACCGGGGATGTGCACAAACTTTTTTACTACACTTGAATTTTAAACCAACTCTTCTCTAGCCTATATCCTATAGCCATACTTTAATAATCAGATGTTATGCTCATTTTTGTAGGCTACACCTCACCGGCAAGCACGCACGCAAATGCTGCTTTTGCACATCTACAATATTGGCCAGGCTATATAGAATAGGCTTTTAGGACTGTATTTTGCCTTCGTGCAACTTTAGTTGTGCTCAATCTAAATTGTCCAATCCAAATATTGTCAGTAAGGATAGGTCATATTACCAAATGGCGAACCTCGAAAATTATTTAGGATATAGAGCCGTGTCCATCACGCATGCAGTTATTTGTTAGGCTATTGTTTTATTTGAGTGTTTTTGTCTACCATGGCAAACATAGTTGAAACGTTCGCTCTAAACTTATGTATTTCCAATCGGCTTTCACAATCAGCTACAGCTGCGCGGCGCGGCGCAGATGATCGCCATGAAAACTTCCAATGTCTTTACAGAACTGCTTTCACTTCCCCGAGTCGCGAACGCAACATGCACAACAACCGATATTTAGCAAACACATGTATTTCCAGCTCTCAAAACCGATGAGGTCCAGATCTCAGTGTCCTCATATAGCTGCCTACAGCCATGCATAGTAAGCCTAATGATAGCCTAATAGTTATGACATTAATATCCTATTAATGACCTCATGTCGGAATGGCACGTTGTTTGAAAAAAAAAAAAGTTAAATAGGCCTAGGCCTACCGCCGAGTGGGGATATGTCGGAATGAACAGCGGATACCAGCTGGGTTGTAAAACATTAAAGGCTATTCGTTGATCTTATCGATGCAGTCCTTGCGGCCACTTCTCCCCATCGTAGGAAACTTTCTGCTTAGTGTTGACAGCACAAAGGCCTTCACGTTGTGTGGCAGTGCTTGCTTCGATCCATCCCAGTTGGTGGTTTTGCACCTGTCCCTGAGTTATAGTCTATATGAGTAAGCGCTTATGCTCTAACCGCATAATAAAAGAAGCACCTGCAGCAGTGCTTATGGCAAGGCTATTAACACCTGTCACTGAGCTATGGACAACCAGTTATGCTCGAAAATTATCATAATAACAGACACACCTAATTGTATGGCTCTACGTTTAAACACATCAAATTAGCAAGCATTTCCGCAGCAACGTTTGCTTTCTTTTTCTGTCGGTCCGCGGTTGCTTGGTCAATTGCGCAGCAAATTGACCATTACATTACTTATATAGCCTATTTCTTATAACGAAACGCGAAGAAAAAATATGAGGACTGACCATCTCGTTTCTCCGCGTTTCCCCCAATACCATGGCGACAAAGAGAAATAAATATGATTTGACATTTAAGCTGATTGCTGACAAATTTGCCACACAATTCGGGAGAAGCAGCGGACAGGAGCGCCACCACAAGCAAGCACTTCTAGCCCAAATTAACATGGCAACGTTGCCTATGACTAAAGTGTCTAAGTAGGCTAGTCCTACTAATATTACATTTGATTGGTAGCATGTTTGTAGTGCGCCAGTTTACCCATCCCCTACATCAAAACAGCTTAGAATCAATCAAAGAATCAGCTGTGTCGGCGTTAGGCTGTAGGCGATTTTCTATAACCATTTTCATTCATTTCAACAATGGTTCATTGAAACGTCGTTTGAATAATTTCGCCAGTCATCACCTTCATTGTTATGATTAAATGAGATTAAGGAGTCGACTATTGACGGATATGCGGTCTTCATCATTTTGAAATGCGGGATGAAACTTTCTGCCACCTGGTGGTTGTTTGGGTACATTGCCTTAGCCTCGAAAAAAATCGGCTTGACGGCCTGCGGGATCTCTTCGGGAGTCCCGCGGGAGAAGGTGCATTCTCAACCCGTACCCACTGTATATATCCATATGTGCTCACATGAGCAGGCGTTTGAGAGCAGTCATGGTATATAATGTGTATAATGTATATATCCATATGTCCCTATAGGAGCATGCGTTTGAGAGCAGTCATGGTATATAATGTGTACTGTATAATGTATATATCCATATGTCCCTGTAGGAGCATGCGTTTGAGAGCAGTCATGGTATATAATGTGTATAATGTATATATCCATATGTCCCTATAGGAGCAGGCGTTTGAGAGCAGTCATGGTATATAATGTGTATAATGTATATATCCATATGTCCCTGTAGGAGCATGCGTTTGAGAGCAGTCATGGTATATAATGTGTATAATGTATATATCCATATGTCCCTATAGGAGCAGGCGTTTGAGAGCAGTCATGGTATATGATGTGTATATCCATATGTCCCTATAGGAGCAGGCGTTTGAGAGCAGTCATGGTATATAATGTGTATAATGTGTATAATGTGTATCCATATGTCCCTGTAGGAGCATGCGTTTGAGAGCAGTCAGAAGTATAAGGAGGGGAAGTTCATCATGGTGTATAATGTGTATAATGTATATATCCATATGTCCCTATAGGAGCATGCGTTTGAGAGCAGTCATGGTATATAATGTGTATAATGTATATAATGTGTATATCCATATGTCCCCTTAGGAGCATGCGTTTGAGAGCAGTCATGGTATATAATGTGTATAATGTGTATATCCATATGTCCCTGTAGGAGCATGCGTTTGAGAGCAGTCAGAAGTATAAGGAGGGGAAGTTCATCATTGAGCTGGCCCACATGATCAAGGACAACGGCTGGGAATGACCGCTGCGCACGCCAACCCGCCAACCAACAGGACACAACGCAACTCAACTCTCTCTCTCTCACACACACACACACACACACAGGCTGGACACAACTCAACCCATCTCAACTCAACGGGCTGGATCATTTTCTGCAGTGTTGCAATGTGTGAACTATGGACAGCCACACACACACACACACACACACACACAGACACACACACACTCACACACTCACATGCGTGTGTACATGGAGAGACAGGCTGTTTCTCCCTGTTGTTTGTTATCTTCAAGGACATAGAGCAGTCATAGTGACTTCTTGATTATTTTAATGGAGAGAACCAATCATGTCATCAATCTCTTTAGTGTGTCTGTGTAGTCACGCCGACACAGTTGAATGAGTTTAGATGAGTGTACGTTCGCACGTACATACAGTATGTATCTATCTACGTATGTTGTATGTTATACGTATGCGATGTCTGAGCAGGTTTGGGCCAGATGCAGAGCTTGTCTTTCCCAGTGGAGCTGGGATAGTATCTGACTCTGACCCAGATGTGAGCCGGATGTGAGCCAAATATGAGTCTGATGTGAGCCAGGTATGAGCCGGATGTGAGCCGGATGTGAGCCGGATGTGAGCTGAATTATCCCTCTGCTGGGCTGGCCTCTAGTAGATGCCCTCACCCCCAGGCAGAGCTGGACTCTGCTTAAGGGTTCTTCCTGGTTTCAGACCTTTGGCTGTGTAAACCAATGTGTACTGATACAATGACAATGAAATGAAATCGAATTGGATTGAATTTAATTGAATTGAAATTAACTGAACTTAATAGAATTGAATATAACTGATCTGAGTTGAGTAAAAATGAACTGAACTGAATTTAATAGAACTCAGTTGAGTTGAACTGAACTGAATAGAACTGAACTGAGTTGAACTGAACTGAATAGAACTGAACTGAGTTGAACTGAACTGAATAGAACTCGGTTGAGTTGAACTGAACTGAATAGAACTCGGTTGAGTTGAACTGAACTGAATAGAACTCGGTTGAGTTGAACTGAACGGAATAGAACTCGGTTGAGTTGGTGCCACATCCGTGCCAGAGTCAGCAGAGCGATGTATGACATCATCACCTCATCATCGGCCCTCTAACGACCAATCAGACTTTAGCAGTGATGACGAGAGAGAGAATCATACTGTGCATAGTGTTTACTGTTGATTTCATGCTGTGTTGTTGCACAAGTGTTAAGTTATGTGTGTGTGTGTGTATTTATGCCGTTCTTTTGATCTGGTGTGCAAGTGGAGCAGT
>NC_084998.1:1956552-1966552 GCF_963854185.1 Sardina pilchardus
ACACTCTAGGAGCCATTTAATACCCCTGCCACTGCTATAAACTTTACACAATAGCGTCCTCAAGCATCATCAACACGTTCTGAATGCCTTTTTCGCAGGGCGCAGTCCACCTCACCGAGATCATAGAATTCATAGTTTACACACCTCTTATTTTACCACTACATCCCTGCACACACACACACACACACACACACTGCCCAAATACTGTTGTCTGTCTATTATATGCCATTCAGTCTCTGCAGACATACTGAGGTACTTCAGAATGTGTGTGTGTGTGTGTGTGTGTGTGTGTGTGTGTGTGTGTGTGTGTCCAATCCTAGGTACATCAGGCCTCTTGTCAGTCTGGGCAGGAGAGGCCAGGCAAAGCTAATAAGGTAAAGTGAGTGCTGATGCTGTGTGAGGACTCTAAAGCCACACTGGCACAATGCCTCCCCCTGCTGGTGGAACAGAGAACAGACACAACACTGAAGCTGCAGCAGGACAGTGTGTGTCATACGCAAGCAGAGAAGTGAGCATGCAGCCGGAGATCCCACCCCTGCAGTGTGTGTGTGTCTACAAACCTAAGACTGGCTGCAGTGTGTGTGTGTGTGTGTGTGTGTGTGTGTGTGTGTGTGTGTGTGTCTACAAACCTTAGACTGGCTGCAGTGTGTGTGTGTGTGTGTCTACAAACCTTAGACTGGCTGCAGTGTGTGTGTGTGTGTGTGTGTGTGTGTGTGTGTGTGTGTGTGTGTGTGTGTCTACAAACCTTAGACTGGCTGCTGTGTGTGTGTGTACGTCTGTCTGTCTACAAACCTTAGACTGGCTGCTGTGTGTGTGTGTACGTCTGTCTGTCTACAAACCTTAGACTGGCTGCAGTGTGTGTGTGTCTGTGTCTACAAAGCTAAGACTAAGCCACACAAAGGGGCCCACGATAGACAACAAATCAGCTGCTAACATCACTCCTACAGCCTACAGCCTGCTACAAGGTTCCTACAGCATGCTACAAGGAGCTCTCAGAGTAGTTTCTTAGCTGGACGTGTAGAAAGAAAACAGATGACACATTTTAAAGTATATCTTGCAAGAGCATTTATTAAGGCTTAAATAACACATAAATACTTAGATATTAGGTCACCCTCCACAGGAATGTACATATGATTTGACTACGGCCCAAAATAAACAGGTGAGTTGACAAGTAGCGAAGGCAAATATCTCTCAACACCGTTATCCGGACTGAGCAGACATGAGGTCAGAAAACCAAAAGGAAATCTGGAATATTCCGTCTGGATCGGGAAATTTAGAATATTCCATCTGGATCGGGAATTCTAGAATATTCCATCTGGGTTGGGAGAAGTCGTCTTCATTTCAATACAATATAAAGAGTAACAGAGTTCCACATTCATCTCTCTTCAGACTCAACGTTTTGTTAAATCAAAATGCATGTTTCCTGCAGAAATAACAAAGCAAATCTACTTAGCTAAAACAATCTGTAATAAATCTCTTACCATAATAAAACTCTTTGTATGGTCTTTTCAACCTTTGTTAATCATTCTGAATGTTTGACAGCTTAAAATGAAATAATTAAAATCAATACTTCCGATCTAAAGTGGCACTTGAAACAATAACATTCTCACGGCGCGTCACGTCAGCCACAGAGCTACGCTGATGGACCACAATGCATCTGGCTCTCTGACCAATCACAGAAGAGGGGCGTTATCTGCACAGTGATATGGACCAGGGTGTGGACAACAGCTTCCACAGGTACACAGGGGACAGAGAGAGAGAGAAAGAGAGATAGAGAGAACAAGGGATGCAGCAGTGAAAGAGTGCTCACTTGTAGGGACAGGAAAGGAAACACAACACACACCAATGGGATGAGCAGTCAGCGGAGTGTGTAGGTGCTTTGTGCATCTACAATATTTAACATAATGGTGTTGGTTTCCCATGCCTTGTGGACTTACAAGTGTGTGTGTGTGTGTGTGTGTGTGTGTGTGTGTGTGTGTGTGTGTGTGTGTGTCTGTCTGTCTGTGTGTGTGCATCTTTATAAAGCTTTACTGAGCATCTGTGCATTAGTAACATTCTGGGGATTTATCTCAAAACTAAAATAAACAATGATCCAGTGTAGAACACACACACACACACACACACACACACACACACACACACACACACACACACACACACGGACTATGGGAACGGACGACACACCCAGGGACTGTGGTGGCAAAGAGCAAAATACTCCACAGTGTGTGTGTGTGTGTGTGTTTAAACGAGGTAAACTTGGTATTGACAAATGAGAATGTAACATAAAGCAATGCTATTGACAATGTAAACACAAGGAATGGGATACATATGTGACATGTTGTGTGTGTGTGTGTGTGTGTGTGTGTGTGTGTGTGTGTGTGTGTGTGTGTGTGTGTGTGTGTGTGTGTGTGTGTGTAACTAAGAAAGCTCCATAGGCTACTTAACTGTGCAGTAAAACTAAGACTTGTTGGTCCTTGTGAATATATTAGCGTGTGTGTGTAACTAAGAAAGTTCCATCAGTTATTTAACTGTGCAGTAAAACTAAGACTTTTTGATCCTTGTGAATATATTAAGTGTGTGTGTGTGTGTGTGTGTGTGTGTAAGTAGGTAACTGCAGCGGCTGTTACCTACTGTTGTGTGTGTGTGTGTGTGTGTGTGTGTGTGTGTGTTTGTGTGTGTGACGTGTCAGCGTCTCTGCCTCAGGCTGCAGTCGCTGCTGAGTGTGTTGTGTGAGTGTGTGTGTGTGTGTGTGTGTGTGTGTGTGTGTGTGTGTGTGTGTGTGTGTGTGTGTGTGTGTGTGATGTATCAGCGTCTCTGCCTCAGGCTGCAGTCACTGCTGAGTGTGTGTTGTGTGTGAGGGGGGGTTTCCTCAGCAGCTGTGGGGGGATCCGACTCCGACACCTTGGGAGCCTCCAGCAACACCGGCTCCTCAGACGAGCAGTCTAACACACACACACACACACACACACACACACACACACACAAACGATTAGATACACACATAGACATTACAGAGGGCATATCAACATATATTTGACCCTGTAAAGCGAAACCAGTCGCTTTGCACACAGTGACATTTTGAGAAAATCCACAATAAACAAACTTCCGTGTTAAAATTTTGAATTTCCCGTTTTCGCATAATTCGACAGTATATAGTCTACAGTTTCATATCGTGAACTCATTTCACAGAAAAACATACGTTTGCAGTCATTCCCGTTGTCCACGCCACTTAAAAAGGTAATTTCTCCTCTTCTGGCATATCAAGATGTCAACTTTGGATGCGGTTATCTTTTTTGTGATGGTTTGTGTAACACCATCGATATATACAGTTGGTATAGTAAGTATTCACACCCATGCTAAAGTTGACTAAAAAGAGGAATATAAAATCATCTTTTGAGAATTGATTGTAATGCCTTAATTTAAAAAATGAGTAAAAATCAAACCGCTAAGGACACTCATTTTCTTTGTGATTGAAGAATGTATCGTAAATAGAAAAATGTTCTTCCTTAAATACAGGGAGCATAAGTATTTGACCCCTATGTTAAATTCCCATAGGAGCAGGAGGATTTTTTATATGTTTTTATTTTTAAAGGCCAGCTATTTCATGGATCCAGGATATTATGCATCCTGATAAAGTTCCCTTGGCCTTTGGAATTAAAATAGCCCCACATCATCACATACCCTTCACCATAGCTAGAGATTGGCATGGTGCTTTTTCCAGTTAGCCTATTAGCCTGTTTCATGCTCATTGAGCTCAATGCAAATCAAACAGGCTAATAGAATTAAGACATTACAATCAATTCTCAAAAGATGATTTTATATTCCTCTTTTTAGTCAACTTTAGCATGGGTGTGAATACTTACTATACCAACTGTACAGATGGTACGGGTTGAGAATGCTCCTTTCTTTCCCGCACATCGGGACTCCCGAAGCATCGGGACTTTAATTAAAACTGCAACCGCAAGGGGGCAACATAAGACCGCCTTAATAAAAGGAAGGTTCGGCTCATACCGGAAAACACGGAAAAACCCGAAGACACCGCGCTGGTGACAAGCGGAGAAAAGAGACATCACGCTCGGCATGTCAGATTGCAGTTTCAGAGTTTTCGAATGTTTTACAGCGTACCTCACAGCTGGCTCTCTCACTCGACGTAGCCTATAACTCAGTCAGTCCAGCAGAGATGCCAGAGCAACGTTTTGGTCAATGGAGAGGGAGAGAAATGCTCCGCATATCCGTCTCATTTAATCCGTCTCATTTAATCATTAAAATGAAGGTGATGACTGGCGAAATTATTATCAAACGACGTTTCAATAAACCATTGTTGAAATTAATGAAAATGGTTTTAGAAGCCTTCAATTCAACCTGAAAGACTCGATATAGGCAACCTTAGATTAATTCATTAATTCATTACGGTTACAAGACCGCATTTCCGTGAATAGGCTATTATTGTCAAGGCGAAGACGAAAGAGATGGACAAGATGGACATTTAGGCTACATTTATGTTAGGAATACTTAGAAATGTGTAGGCCTATAGGCTATTTTAAAACGGAGGCATGTTCATTTTAACCGGCGACGCTGGGTAGCTTACCCAGCACTTTATCACAGATTTTGTCCCCACCACTTTTGACAACTGAAAATAAAACGTATTTAACAGAAATATCTTTAATAGGCCTACATGCCTATCATGTCACTTTACTTATAACCGTAGGCTACATGATTGGAGAAGATCGTGCATTTTGTAACATTATAACAATGGATGGTCAGATATGCGATAGGGCAGTGAGGGTGATTCATTGTAACCATCGACTAGTAGGCCTAGCTCCGCAAAAGAAGTTTCTAGCAACTTAGAATATATGGATCTCGTTATGCATGTTCATGTTGATTCAGAGATAGACATAGACCACCGTGGGCTACTGTGCGTCAATATAACAGCATTTTATCATGTGGTGAATTAATGACTAACGTCAGTTTAACATGTCAGAACTTTTGATCGGCGTTTCAAGTGCATGCCGCGAATAGGCTAAATGAACTCGACTGACTGAATCCTTTATATTTCTTGGCTAAGTGCGAAGAAATTGACACTCGAACTGTGGCGTAAATGGTTGAGGCATCTTAATCATACGTCAGCGACCGGGGTTCAAAACTTACTCTACGAACCTCCGGAACCCATTAAGACAAGAGGCATTATTTTATTAAAAAGTTTTGCGATTTTTTTATGATTGCGATGTCTGCTGAAAAGAAAAGTTAATATGTGAATTCGTGGTTCAGCGCACACACACACACACACACACACACACACACACACACACACACACACACACACACACACACACACACACACACACACACACACACACACACATTTTTACATTTACATAATAGGGCTCGGGCACACGCCTTGCATTCTAGGAATATCGCCGCCATTTGGTAGCGCACTGAACGTAATATCCATTCATTCAGATGCACAAGACAAGAAGCAGAAATAGTAGCGATTTATTCCTTTCCTCTTGCGATCGTGGGTTGCACTGTTACACCCCACTACACACAACATACTACCAAGAAGGTAAAAACTAAGTAACAGGAACACACTAAAAGGCGGGAGTAAATCCATAGTAATCCATAGTAAACTAAGGAGTGAAGCTGCCAATGTGGCTGTGCCCGCGAAGTTTTGATGTCATGATCCCGAGCCCTAGTGTCAGGAAGTGTCTGTCGAGAGAGAGGGGGGAGGGAGGCAATCGTCCAATGCCGCATACAGGTAGGCTATAATGTCTAGTGAACTGGTTAGACAAGTGTGGGGGAGGGGGAATGATCGCACAAGACAATTGCTCTTCATGAAATGGGTAGTCTCACAGACGTTTGTCGATGTTTAAACGTAGCCTACTACATCACTTGCGAAATCGGACGTGGCACATAGAATTATTAGGCTACTGGATTTAATATAGCATAGAGTTTGTTCATCCTATATTAGCCTATATTAAAATGTAATGTGCTGCGGGGAAGCATTGGGGAAGTCAGTTTAAGTTGTCCTGTAACAATTTGCCTCTTATTATAAGAGTATGCAGCCACTACGCACATAATAGTCTAGGTTACGGGCGGATGCGAGCAACCCCATGCAAAAGAAGGCCTTAAGTTAACGGACTGAAGGCCTGTTTACATGTCAAACATGCATTAAATCTAAGAAACGAAAAACACAAATATCATGTATTGTGTCGTAAACAGTTAATGACTTCGTGGCCACTATGCGCAACTGCATCGCGCAGTGAGCTGAAGGATAGGAGGACCGACACTTATTAACACAAAGCTTTGTAAAGCACTAACAACCACCCCTCAAAGTTCATTGTCCATAAGTCCAAACAATAAGTATAAAAATCCGACAATCCAAAACGATAACGAGATCTCCCAGAAACGAAAAACAAGTTTGTTGAGTAGCCTAGTCCTTCCAACAATCTCAGCTTTTGCGTTTGTTAGATAAAAGGCATTCTGTCCTGCTGTATTCCAATGAGAAAAAATCATCCACAAGGTAGGCTAAGGGTCACGGTAATGCAGCATGCAGGAATCTATATAGGCCTAGGCACAAAACGAATGAATGGATTATATCGGCCAAAACGAATGAATGGGTTGGGAGAGTCGTCTGGCTGTGTCAGCAGACTGCAGTCGGTCTCGAGGGGTTAAATAGCGCACGTACTTGAATTTTAATCTGAAGAAGACCAAATCAAACCAAAAAAGAAGGATTTCAAGTGTGCGAACCTTTTTCCATTTTTTTTATGATTTAGCCTACTCTTGTTCTGCACCTTGACCGGGGATGTGCACAAACTTTTTTACTACACTTGAATTTTAAACCAACTCTTCTCTAGCCTATATCCTATAAAAGAAGGATTTCAAGTGTGCGAACCTTTTTCCATTTTTTTTATGATTTAGCCTACTCTTGTTCTGCACCTTGACCGGGGATGTGCACAAACTTTTTTACTACACTTGACTTTTAAACCAACTCTTCTCTAGCCTATATCCTATAGCCATACTTTAATAATCAGATGTTATGCTCATTTTTGTAGGCTACACCTCACCGGCAAGCACGTACGCAAATGCTGCTTTTGCACATCTACAATATTGGCCAGGCTATATAGAATAGGCTTTTAGGACTGTATTTTGCCTTCGTGCAACTTTAGTTGTGCTCAATCTAAATTATTGTCAGTAAGGATAGGTCATATTACCAAATGGCAAACCTCGAAAATTATTTAGGATATAGAGCCGTGTCCATTACGCATGCAGTTATTTTTTAGGCTATTGTTTTATTTGAGTGTTTTTGTCTACCATGGCAAACATAGTTGAAACGTTCGCTCTAAACTTAAGTATTTCCAATCGGCTTTCACAAAACCGATGAGGTCCAGATCTCAGTGGCCTCATAGCTGCCTACAGCCATGCATAGTAAGCCTAATGATAGCCTAATAGTTATGACATTAATAGCCTATTAATGACCTCATGTCGGAATGGCACGTTGTTTGAAAAAAAAAAAGTTAAATAGGCCTAGACCTACCGCCGAGTGGGGATATGTCGGAATGAACAGCGGATACCAGCTGGGTTGTAAAACATTACTGTATTCGTTGATCTTATCGATGCAGTCCTTGCGGCCACTTCTCCCCATCGTAGGAAACTTTAGTGTTGACAACAGGCCTTCACGTTGTGTGGCAGTGCTTGCTTGCCCTTCGATCCATCCCAGTTGGTGGTTTTGCACCTGTCCCTGAGTTATAGTCTATATGAGTAAGCGCTTATATGCTCTAACCGCATAATAAAAGAAGCACCTGCAGCAGTGCTTATGGCCAGGGGCGCCTGCAGGAATTAATGCTATGGTACGCACACCAATCACCCCCCCGAAAATATTTTGCTGATATTGTACAATATTTGTCCGTTTCTCGGTTTTAGATTTGTGCATTGGTCAGCAAAAAAGTAGCCTACATAGGCTATAACATCCACATGCAATAACACAATTAGAAATTTGAAAGTGATAGTAGCAGTGGTATAAGCGGGATAATCAACTCCGCGCCGTGCGTTTATAGGAAGATAATGCACTTATCGAAGTGTGTAGTCCCCTCCGCCTGCGGCGTCGGGTCCTTATTACCACTTCGAACGTGCATTATTTTCCTATAAACGCACGGCGCGTCGTTGATTATCCCTTACACAATACTCATTTGGACAACGTTACACAGCTAAGTTACTGCTAAGTTACGTTTAGTTTTGTTCAAGCATTAACGTCTGATATTAAACAGTGTTGTAATGCTAGTCTAACGTTCCGACAAGCACACAAATTGTCTACCTAGCTTGTTATTGCCCATCTGGAATCTCCTCTAGCTTTCCTGCCTCCATCTTCCATTCTTTCTCTTTTCGTTGTTTAAAAGAACTTGCGATATCCACGATGAGTATTTGAGTTAGTGATTCAGCGTCACATTGTGTTCTGATAACAATAGATAGCCGAGTAAAAGAAAACAACAAGTAGCCTACTTGCGCGCCTGCGTGCGTAATCTCTCCTGCTCAAATGAAATATGTGCGCGTGGATATACAGTAGTCTGCATTAAGTTAATTTTGATAACGTGTTGACAAACTTCATATAGAAAATTGTAAATAGCCTGATGGCATGGCATGCGGCTAATGGGATATTGTGCATAGTTGGGAAGTTATGGTAGGCCAATTTGATGTGAATACACACGCACAAGGGTAATTTTCTTTCCTTGATGAGTAGTCTCAAGGTACGCACGGTGCGTACGGCCGTACGCCTGCAGGCGCCACTGCTTATGGCAAGGCTATTAACACCTGTCACTGAGCTATGGACAAGCAGTTATGCTCGAAAATTATCATAATAACAGACACACCTAATTGTATGTCTCTATGTTTAAACACATCAAATTAGGAAGCATTTCCGCCGCAACGTTTGCTTTCTTTTTCTGTCGGTCCGCGGTTGCTTGGTCAATTGCGCAGCAAATTATCAGATCACCGGACCTAATTTCACCCCATGTCTCGCGGACCAGCAGCAGTCTCCACGTTTCGCGGCCCATAGTTTGAGAAACGCTGCATTAAAGTGTCATTAGGTTGTAGGCTATATGTTTAGTGATTTCTTTGTGTGTTTTTCATTGTAGTGTGTGTGCATTGAGTAGTTCCTTAAAATACGGAACAAAGAGCGTCCCGTAGCCTATCTGTTCAATACGGAAGAAGACTAACTATTACTTATATATTTCTTAGAACGAAACGCGAAGAAAAAATACGAGGACTGACCATCTCGTTTCTCCGCGTTTCCCCCAATACCATGGCGACAAAGAGAAATAAATATGATTTGACATTTAAGCTGATTGCTGACAAATTTGCCACACAATTCGGGAGAAGCAGCGGACAGGAGCGCCACCACAAGCAAGCACTTCTAGCCCAAATTAACATGGCAACGTTGCCTATGACTAAAGTGTCTAAGTAGGCTAGTCCTACTAATATTACATTTGATTGGTAGCATGTTTGTAGCCAGTGCCGGTTCAGCCCTCCATGGGGCTCTAAGCAAAATCCTGCTAAGGGGCCCTCCACCTGGGCCAAAATGTAACCATTTTTTTTACAGTCGCACCTGATACCTCAGTGTTCCCAATTCAATCATCCCACCCCATCTTGTCAACAAAAGTTACCAAATATAGTGTTTTGCTCATAAAGGACTAGGAGAAAGAAAATAATTGTAAAAATAATTGAAAGAAAAATAATTGTATGTGATTGAATCACCTTCACAGCTATAAAAGCAGTTTTAGGGTCTGGGCTGCTTGATTGTGCTAGTAGCCTACTCACTGAGGCTGACCTGTGTCTGTCAAAGACATAGGCTAGGCTACTGAACTGGCTTCCCCTGATTCCCTTCAATATTTGTTTTTTCAAACATAGACTATTTAAACAATCATGTTAATACTTCATATAGGCCCTATAGGCCTAATTCACGATGTGCATCTATTGTCCAGTATGCAGCACAGAAAATCAAAGTTAA
>NC_084998.1:1971552-2096552 GCF_963854185.1 Sardina pilchardus
TGTTCAGCACGAGTCCACTCAACTACTCCATGACTGAAAATAGAGGCAGTCATGAGATCAGCAGCTTGTGGTTATCTCCTGAGGCCCTGACCGTGTGTGTGTGTGTGTGTGTCTCTGATCATGTGTGAAATGAGGTGAGTACATTCATAATCTGTACCACAGCGGGAGACATAAGTGGGTGTCCACAAACACACACACACACACACCGAGTTGTCTTTGTAGTCTGCGAAGAGCTCGACCTCCAGGAGCTGCTTCTGCTCGTAGACGCCGGAGAGCAGCAGCGGAGAGAAGACCAGCGTGCTCAGCGTCTGCAGCAGGGAGGAGCGGAAGTGCAGCATGGCCTGATGGGAAACAGGAAGTCACAGGAGCACACACACACACACACACACACACACACCTCTAGATTACCGACAGCACAGCAAGGCAATATGGCACAGAACCTGGTTTCTCTGATCCAACAGGTTATTGGAGAGCTATGAAGTGTTCTGCAGTAAACTATGTAGCTTCAACAACATGCTACTACAGCACTTGGAGAGCTATGATGTGTTCTGCAGTAAACTATGTAGCTTCAATAACATGCTACTACAGCACTTAGAGAGCTATGATGTGTTCTGCAGTAAAGTATGCAGCTTCAATAACATGCTACTACAGCACTTAGCAGCAGCATGTTAACAACACGTTACAGCAGCAGCACGTAACACCTAACCATACACATGAGGAATGATACCTTATGGGCAGCCACCTGTCTCACCTACACATGAGGAATGATACCTTATGGGCCCCCACCTGTCTCACCTAACCATACACATGAGGAATGATACCTTATGGGCCCCCACCTGTCTCACCTAACCATACACATGAGGAATGATACCTTATGGGCCCCCACCTGTCTCACCTAACCATACACATGAGGAATGATACCTTATGGGCCCCCACCTGGCTCTATGGAGGAGGCACGGGGACGGGTTGAAATAGATATGAAATGACTATATATGTCAAATTGAAATCAATAAATCAATCGGGGGGTTCGGTAGACATGTGAGTGCACGGGGGCATCAGGGTGAAGGGATCAGAGATGGCGCTGAAAGAAAGCTTTGTGTTTAATAAAGCAAGTTCTCTGTCTGAGCAAATGCACAGCTAGGAACTGCGGTCGTGTGGATTACCTCACTCAGAATCACAAGACAGGGGGGTGAGAGAGAAGAAGAGGAGGAGAGGGAAGAGAGAGAGAAGAGAAAGACAGAGAGAGAGAAGGAGAGGGAAGAGAGAGAGAAGGAGAGGGAAAAGAGAGTGAATTCAGAGGGGGGGAGAAAGACAAAAGAAACAAGAAAGACAAAAGAAAAATAGAAAGACAGAAAGGTTGAGGCGTAAGAGAATGAAAAGGAAGCGTGTGTGTCTGAGAGAGAGAGAGAGAGAGAGAGAGAGAAAGAAAGAGAGAGAGAGAGAGAGAGAGAGAGAGAGACCCTGATGACTCACGGAGCGGGCGACAGCAGCGGTGGTGTGTCTGAGAGAGAGAGAGAGAGAGAAAGAGAGAGAGAGAGAGAGAGAGAGAGAGAGAGAGAGAGAGAGAGAGAGAGAGAGAGAGAGCGAGAGATAGAGAGACCCTGAGGACTCACGGAGCGGGCGACGGCAGCGGTGGTGTGTCCATCTCGGCTGTAGCAGGACATCTTGACCATGAACATGCCCAGCGCCTCATTCACCGGAGACTCCGGCAGCTCCAGCTCCAGAGACACCCGATACGGCTGACCAGGCACCATCACCTGCTCACCACCAGGGGGGGATAGAGAGGTGAGGGAGGGAGGGAGGGAGGGAGGGAGGGAGGGGGGGATAGAGGGATGGAGGGAGAGAGGGAAAAGGAGAGAAAGAGAGGGTAGAAGACAATTAAGAACACAGAACCACAGGTACAAAAATAGATTAAGAATAATCAGGGCAGCAGACATAACACATCAGTTAAACGCACACACACACGCACGCACGCACATGCATGCACACACACACACACAGACGCACGCACGCACGCACACACACAAACACACACACACTCTTTTAATCTCAGAGGAGATGAGAGACAGACTGCCTAAATGAAGAGAGTGCTGGAGTGGCACAGAATAAAGGCTGGCAGGATGGGCCATATATATAGACTAAAAACTGTCAAGATATTCACTAGAGCAAAGGACACACACACAGGGTTGATGATCACTCCCCTGCCATGGCATTGCACTGTTAACACACAGAGCTGTGATCTCAGCTTTACACACACACACACACACACACACACACACACACACACACACACACTGCTTGTCCTGCCACACAAGGGTGTCGCTCTGCCCTAAATATGCCAGACGGGTCCGTCTCCACTGGCACTTACCAGACCCACCCATACACACACACACACACACACACACACACACAAACACACACACACACACACACACACACACACAGACAGACCCACCCATACGATATGGTGCCCACTGCATTCCATTAACTGGCACGCCATGCTACAATCTGCCACATTCACACAATAAACTAACGTGTCACGCTACAATCTGCCACATTCACACAATAAGCTAACATGCTACAATCTGGTACACCCCACAATAAAACTGCCACTTCCATCCAACATGCCACTCCATATATCAATAAAGCTAACTACAAATCTACAATCTGGCATGCCCATCAATAAACTAATATGCCACACTACAATCTGGCATGCCGTCAATAAACTAACATGCCACACTACAATCTGGCATGCCCGTCAATAAACTAACAATAAACGAATATGCCATGCTGTACACTGGTGCACTTATCCAGAAACTGGCACTTCAGGTGTGACTTGCTCTGTGATGAAAGCTCCTGGCGAAATTAACTAATTATAGAGCAATGCTCCACAGACATGATGGATTGGCTATAGCAAATAAATGAATGCATTTCAGAGTTCAACATTAAACAGGCAGCCCTCCGGAGCTGATGAACCAGTTTATCAACTAACGATATGACAACAGCTAATCACCGACTAACAACACAACAGCTAATCACCGACTAACAACGCAACAGCTAATCACCGACTAACAACACAACAGCTAATCACCAAAGAGTACAGAGCTAACTGTTCAGAACCCAACTCTTCTGCAGTGACTAGATTGGGGCTAGCTGCCTGTGTTTATCCAGGCTTCTATAGGAGTCACCTCTGCGTTTATAAAGGCTTCTATATCAGTAACCTCTGCGTTTATCCAGGCTTCTATAGGAGTCACCTCTGTGTTTATACAGGCTTCTATATCAGTCACCTGATCTCTACCCCATGTGTAGGCTAGCTAGCTCACCTGGGCTGGTCTCTATCCAATACGTGTAGGCTAGCTCACCTGATCTCTATCTAATATGTAGGCTAGCTCACCTGATCTCTATCTAATATGTGTAGGCTAGCTCACCTGATCTCTATCTAATATGTGGGCTAGCTCACCTGATCTCTATCTAATATGTAGGCTAGCTCACCTGATCTCTATCTAATATGTGTAGGCTAGCTCACCTGATCTCTATCTAATATGTGTAGGCTAGCTCACCTGATCTCTATCTAACATGTGTAGGCTAGCTCACCTGATCTCTATCTAATATGTAGGCTAGCTCACCTGATCTCTATCTAATATGTAGGCTAGCTCACCTGATCTCTATCTAATGTGTGTAGGCTAGCTCACCTGATCTCTATCCAATATGTGTGGGCTGGCTCACCTGATCTCTATCTAATGTGTGTAGGCTAGCTCACCTGATCTCTATCTAATATATGTGGGCTAGCTCACCTGATCTCTATCTAATGTGTGTAGGCTAGCTCACCTGATCTCTATCTAATGTGTGTAGGCTAGCTCACCTGATCTCTATCTAATGTGTGTAGGCTAGCTCACCTGATCTCTATCTAATGTGTGTAGGCTAGCTCACCTGATCTCTATCTAATGTGTAGGCTAGCTCACCTGATCTCTATCTAATGTGTAGGCTAGCTCACCTGATCTCTATCTAATATGTAGGCTAGCTCACCTGATCTCTATCTAATGTGTGTAGGCTAGCTCACCTGATCTCTATCCAATATGTGTGGGCTGGCTCACCTGATCTCTATCTAATGTGTGTAGGCTAGCTCACCTGATCTCTATCTAATATATGTGGGCTAGCTCACCTGATCTCTATCTAATGTGTGTAGGCTAGCTCACCTGATCTCTATCTAATGTGTGTAGGCTAGCTCACCTGATCTCTATCTAATGTGTGTAGGCTAGCTCACCTGATCTCTATCTAATGTGTGTAGGCTAGCTCACCTGATCTCTATCTAATGTGTAGGCTAGCTCACCTGATCTCTGCCATTCTTCAGCAGAGAGATGTTGGCCATGGGGAAGGAGCAGAGGCCGGCCTCAGAGGAGTCACAGTCAGTCCTGAGGAGACATGAGAAATAACACACATGAGAAACAACAGACAACACACATGAGAAACAACAGACATGAGGAACAACACACATGAGGAACAACACACATGAGGAACAACACACATGAGAAACAACACACATGAGAAACAACACACATGAGAAACAACACACATGAGGAACAACACACATGAGGAACAACACACATGAGAAACAACACACATGAGGAACAACACACATTAGAAATACCACACATGAGAAACAACAGACAACACACATGAGAAACAACACACTTGAGAAGCAACACACATGAGAAACAACACACACATGAGAAACAACACACATGAGAGACATGGGGGATTAGGAGAGAACCAGGAGAGCACTGCATTTCATCCCATTTCTCATCACCAGCAGCCCTCTGGCTGCACACAGCTGATCAGATGGAGATCACCAGTAATTCATTGCAAGCAGCTTCATTACCACAGAATACTTTATCACACACACACAAAAATATATAATATAATAATATAATTTCAGAGTGATCATATCCTCAGCACAGGGGAGTAATGATGTTAACTGTGACTCAATTAGAAGAGCATGCTGTATAAAGGTGTCTGCTAGCGTGTGCATGTAATGGTACTGACACCACAGGAGGCTAGAGGGGGTCTCATGAGATCTGGCATTATCTGACATTTAACAGCCCAGAGCCCTTAAAGGTGCACTATGCTGGTTTAGGGGTTTAAAAGGTGCACTATGCAGGGTTAGGGGTTTAAAAGGTGCACGATGCAGGGTTAGGGGTTTAAAAGGTGCACGATGCAGGGTTAGGGGTTTAAAAGGTACACTATGCAGGGTTAGGGGTTTAAAAGGTGCACTATGCAGGGTTAGGGGTTTAAAAGGTGCACTATGCAGGTTTAGGGGTTTAAAAGGTGCACTATGCAGGTTTAGGGGTTTGTGCATGTGCGTGTGCTTACCTGTAGTAGAGGTGCACAGGTGTAGCATAGCTGACGGAGGGCATGTAGGAGTAGTAGAAGCTGTGTGTGTGTGTGTGTGTGTGTGTGTGTGTGTGTGTGTGTGTGTGTGTACCTGTAGTAGAGGTGCACAGGTGTAGCATAGCTGACGGAGGGCATGTAGGAGTAGTAGAAGCTGTGTGTGTGTGTGTGTGTGTGTGTGTGTGTGTGTGTGTGTGTGTGTGTGTGTGTGTGTGTGTTTACCTGTAGTAGAGGTGCACGGGTGTAGCATAGCTGACGGAGGGCATGTAGGAGTAGTAGAAGCTGTGTGTGTGTGTGTGTGTGTGTGTGTGTGTGTTTACCTGTAGTAGAGGTGCACGGGTGTAGCATAGCTGACGGAGGGCATGTAGGAGTAGTAGAAGCTGTGTGTGTGTGTGTGTGTGTGTACCTGTAGTAGAGGTGCACAGGTGTAGCATAGCTGACGGAGGGCATGTAGGAGTAGTAGAAGCTGTGTGTGTGTGTGTGTGTGTGTGTGTGTGTGTGTGTGTGTACCTGTAGTAGAGGTGCACGGGTGTAGCATAGCTGACGGAGGGCATGTAGGAGTAGTAGAAGCTGTGTGTGTGTGTGTGTGTGTGTGTGTGTGTGTGTGTGTGTGTGTTTACCTGTAGTAGAGGTGCACAGGTGTAGCATAGCTGACGGAGGGCATGTAGGAGTAGTAGAAGCTGTGTGTGTGTGTGTGTGTGTGTGTGTGTGTGTGTGTGTGTTTACCTGTAGTAGAGGTGCACGGGTGTAGCATAGCTGACGGAGGGCATGTAGGAGTAGTAGAAGCTGTGTGTGTGTGTGTGTGTGTGTGTGTGTGTGTGTGTGTGTTTACCTGTAGTAGAGGTGCACAGGTGTAGCATAGCTGACGGAGGGCATGTAGGAGTAGTAGAAGCTGTGTGTGTGTGTGTGTGTGTGTGTGTGTGTGTGTTTACCTGTAGTAGAGGTGCACAGGTGTAGCATAGCTGACGGAGGGCATGTAGGAGTAGTAGAAGCTGTGTGTGTGTGTGTGTGTGTGTGTGTGTGTGTGTGTGTGTGTGTGTGTTTACCTGTAGTAGAGGTGCACAGGTGTAGCATAGCTGACGGAGGGCATGTAGGAGTAGTAGAAGCTGTGTGTGTGTGTGTGTGTGTGTGTGTGTGTGTGTGTGTTTACCTGTAGTAGAGGTGCACAGGTGTAGCATAGCTGACGGAGGGCATGTAGGAGTAGTAGAAGCTGTGTGTGTGTGTGTGTGTGTGTGTGTGTGTGTACCTGTAGTAGAGGTGCACAGGTGTAGCATAGCTGACGGAGGGCATGTAGGAGTAGTAGAAGCTGCCGTAGAGGAAGATGGAGACCCACAGGAGCAGCAGCAGGACCAGCATCACCACGGCAACCTGCAGCAGCGTGCGCCGGGCCCTCAGCAGCGTCACCGCGGTGACGTCCTGCAGCCATAGCAACACGGGCCCCATCACGGCTCCCATGTTCTCCCGGCTGCGTCCGCGTCCTGGTTGCTGCCGGGCGTCGCTACCGCCCTCGTGGTTACGCCGCACCTCCTCACGCTTGACCGCAAACACCTGAGGCTTCCGCTCCGTCACTCTGCATGTGCACCCGCCCCCTCACCTGTCCTGGGGGCGGTCACGCACCTGAGGGGGGAGACGTGCTGGTCTGGAGGCTGCAGGCGTCTGCGTCTGCTTCGGTCAGTTGGTCAAAGCCTGGAATCCTGCAGCCACTCGTCTCATGCTACTGACCTGTCTGTCAAAGGAAGCAGTTCAGTTCAGGTTTCCAGGGTGACAGAGTGTGTCAAGACGCCTCACTAGAGAAAGCTAAACTGGACCGAGGAGACCCAATGCCAACAGAAATGCTTCCCTCGAATGTTTTACTGGCTTGCAATGCCGACAGCTTTTAAACTAGCCGGAAACAACTTGACATGTTAATTTGTGAGGTCATCTATTCAGTCATCATCTTATCTGTTTCAAATAGCCGTGGCAGCATTCAACAAAATAACTCTTTGATTATGAAGCGCGTCAATAATGGCAACATTACACACGCACAGATTCAATGATGTGTTCGCTCTTTTCAGAGAAAACCCTGAACACAACAGTCAGTGACATTTTAGAAATGTCGCTTTAGTGATGGTTTGGGCCCGCACCGTGACAGCGGCGCTGAAGTGCTGTCATGGGATAACAAACAGTTGACTGGAAGGAGATAATCAGCATTTTACAGACACGAGAACTCCTGGCTGAATGAGTTTTCTGTTTGTAAGACGTCTGTGCACAACCCGATCAAGTAAGAGGTCTCAACACAAGTAAATGTTGTAACAGAGGCATGATGAAAATAAGTGCAACATCTTTGTAAAGAACAGGTGTAGGCTAACGATATACAATATGCATGGTAAGTTACTGTGCAAAGACTTATCCTTACGTTGAGACTTTTTTATTCTCAAAAGAAAAATTAAACTAGACTTGATCATCTTGGCGAACTAGGTGAATACATAGAAACAACTTATTTAACAAGCTAAGGTTAAAATGTAGTAAAGTAACATTAGGTAGGAATTTAAGTTGCTATGTGTACTTTGCTAGCTGCTTAGCTAATGATAACTGACTGAGATAAACTAATTCAATGGAAAGCTATACGACAAGAGGGCATTTCTTTAAACTCACCATCTCATTTATCTCCACGGGGAATCTTTAAAACGCGCCATTAAACCAGCTGACAAGCACAACTATAACGAGGATCCTGCAAAGTACTGTCTGTTCCAATATGCGTCTGTTTGCAAAACGCTAGCGACGGTATCTATCTACTACGGCAGCCGAGAAGGACCAACAAGGCTCTCCTCCCCACGCCGGCGTGTCTGAAAACAACGCGTGTGCTGATAGTCTGGGACTGTCTCTGACTGAGCCCAGTGTCCAGGGTTTGACGTGACATGATGTCACCATAAGGACTGGAGCATATGCTTCAGAGTGGCAGAGTAGCAGAGTAGCTGGCAGTGAAAACATGTATTTAGACTTCGGTTTGTCATTTTTTTAGTACAAATGCAGTGAATTCCAATATTCCTTTAATTGTAAATATTAAGATGCAATGAGTGTGAATTTGTGGACAGGACTTTTTAAAGGAAGACCCTACTTCAGGATTAGGTTTCTTTCTCACAAAGAAACATTCTGATCTCAGTCTGTTTCTCTCTTCCTCCTTGTGCAAGACTGACTCTCCTCTATCAACAGCACCCGTGACCTCTAGCGACTCCCGTGACCTTGCCCTCCTGCTCCTCCACCTCCCATCAGTCTGCTATCATCTGTCCAGATCAGCCTCTCTGGAACCTGAGTGTGTGTGTGTGTGTGTGTGTGTGTGTGTGTGTGTGTGTGTGTGTGTGTGTGTGTGTGTGTGTGTGTGTGTGTGTGTGTGTGTGTGTGTGTGTGTGTGGAGATGGAGGCTGAGGGAGATGGGAGGACTTGAAGTGTGATGAGGCAGGGTGGGGGATGTGGTGGGGGAGGAGTAGGGGGGGGTGGGGGTGGGGGGTATGAGGCTAATGATGTGGAGACTGAAGAGGGGGTTTATAAGATCTCCGCCAAGGTGGGAGAGACCATTACAGCAAAATGGTGCCCTGGTGCTCGAAAGACAAAGAGGCTGAGACTGCAGCAGTTCCCATGGTAACAGGATAGGGGAGGGTGGGGGGGAGGGGGAATTGATGGATATGACTAATGTGAGGCTGAAACCACAGCCAACATATAGTGCTCACGGCCAGAGCTTTTAAGTGCATCAATACACACACACGGCAACAGCCATTTTCACTTCAGGATCATTCGCCTGCTCTCATCTTATTGATTTCATCTCATGGGGGTCCACACCACCCTCAAACCCCCCTCTTACCCCTCAACATGGTACAGTCCAGCCCACTCAGAGAAATCAATTCCAGTGGCACCACCTCCCTCCCCCTGGCACGTTCCACTGCATGCAGAGGGGGGAGCTGCCTGGTGCTCAGTGTAGCAGAATTGCGGTGCACTGGACTGAACTGAGCGGAGCGGAGCGAGGACGAGGGAGCATCCATAGCGTCTATGAGGGTGGGGTCCGGCTGGGTTGCACTCACAAACACACACACACAGAGAGAGGGGGAGCGCGCCACCGAGAGCAGAAGAGAAGAGAAGAGAAGAGAAGAGAAGAGAAGAGAAGAGAAGAGGAGGGAGAGATAACGACAGAAGAGGAATACAACAAGGGTGAGAGCCTGGAGGGGAGGAAGAGGGGAAGAGGAGGAAGAACGGAGGAGAGGGAGAGGCAGAGGGGAGGAAGAGAGGAAGAGCGGAGGAGAGGGAGAGGCAGAGGGGAGGCCGGAGATTGGAGACCAGAGGGAATCATCACACCTCCGTGTTCCGTCTGTCTCTCATTCTCCCTGTCTCTCTCATTCCGCCATTCTCTCTCTCTCTCTCTCTCTCTCTCTCTCTCTCTCTTTTTCTTGCTTGTGTATGTGGACATTTTGGGGGTAACAATGTGGATATCTGTTCATACACAGCTATAGCTTACACACACACACACACACACACACACACACACACACATAGATACAGAAACACACACACAGTGACACACAGTCACACACACAAGCGGACTGGTCGGAGGCTGGATGCTATGAGGGTTGTAAATGTATGTGAAATTGGCCCAGTTTTCTTCCTAGGAATGTTGCGCTGTCACAGTGTGTGTAGTGTGTCACAGTGTGTGTAGTGTGTCAGCGTGTGTTTAGTGTGTCAGGGTGTGTGTAGTCTGTCGGGGTGTGTGTAGTGTGTCGGGGTGTGTGTAGTGTGTCAGGGTGTGTGTAGTGTGTCACGCTAGTGTATCAGATGAGACGGCACACGGTGCATCCGCCACTATGCTGTGTCTATACCACTAGAAGAGCTGTGGTGGTTAGCCAGTTTGGCTCCGTTGATGTATAGAAAGATTACATTGCTTCATTCATATACTGTACTGGTTAAAGGCTCCATTGATGTATAGAAATATTACATTGCTTTATGCATATATCTACTGGTTAAAGGCTCCATTGATGTGTTGAAAGATTACATTGCTTCATTCATATACCTACTGTTTAAAGGCACTTGGTCTCCATGCTCATTTCAGATCATACGTTGCCGTCTCAGCTCTGAACAATACGATGTTCTGAAAATAAACGGAAGAGAAATTTTTCTAAACACCTGAGACATCTTGTATCCATTACACTGATGCTGTGCTGGATGTGTTGGTAGTGTATCCTTGCCTTGGACCTGTAAATAGCACATAAACACAGGCCTTGGTGAGAGTGTTTGGGGGTCTTGGCCTCCCTCCTGGATGTTTGGTGTGTGATGGCAGGCGGTGACCTCCAATCTTTGTGATCAGCTTTAGGGTTTAGAGTTTAAATCAGGTTTAGGGTTTAGATCAGGTTTAGGGTTTAATATTAGGTTTAGGGTTTAGATCAGGTTTAGGGTTTAATATTAGGTTTAGGTTTAATATTAAGTTTAGGGTGTAGATCAGGTTTAGAGTTTAGATCAGGTTCAGGGTTTAGATCAGGTTTAGGGTATAGATCAGGTTTAGGGTTTGACATTAGGTTTAGGGTTTAATATTAGGTTTAGGGTTAAGATCAGGTTTAGGGTTTAGATCAGGTTTAGAGTATAGATCAGGTTTAGGGTTTAGATTAGGGTTTCTAGGGCAGGCTGCACTCAACAGGAAGCACTAATGACTCCAATGGAGCAAAGTCCCTGGAGAGAAAGAGAGAAACAGTCTGTGTGTGTGTGTGTGTGTGTGTGTGTGTGTCTGAGAGAGAGAGAAAGAGAGGGGGCCGTATGATTAGGTGTAGTAGGAAATAGTCTGAGTTTACAAGACAAATCGTTGTGTTCCAGTGGAATATTGATACACGTGATACATTACTGCTGCATATTCATGAAAGATACAGTACTTTGCTGCTGAAGAATCTGAAATGATTCCATAGACTTCATCCAATCCCTGTTATTGGCTGTCAACCAAACAGAAGTTACATTTGCAATGTGTATTCAAACTATAATAGTAATAATTTTCTTTTACGATTCAATTTATGAGTGTTTTCCTTTTTGAGTAAGAAATCAATGTAACATGTAGCTGCATGTGTGTGTGTGTGTGTGTGTGTGTGTGTGTGTGTGTGTGTGTGATGTGACAGGATGAAAGGAGACACCCCCGTGAACAGCACTATGAGTGTGGGACAGGCCCGGAAGCTGGTGGAACAGCTGAAAATTGAAGCCAGTTTCTGCCGCATCAAGGTGAGAGACAGACACGCATCTCACCTCCCTGGTCCAGTTGTGGGCAGTCTGGTGGGGGCATACAGCAGACAGCAGATGACCTGGGGGCATTGGGGCATACAGCAGGGGTGATGGTGCTTACAGCAGGGGTGATGGGGCATACAGCAGGGGTGATGGGGGCATACAGCAGATTGACTGGGGGCATTGGGGCATACAGGCTAATAGCAGGGGTGATGGGACATACAGCAGGGGTGATGGGGGCATACAGCAGGGGTGATGGTCCTTACAGCAGGGGTGATGGGGCATACAGCAGGGGTGATGGGGGCATACAGCAGGGGTGATGGGGGTATACAGGCTAATAGCAGGGGTGATGGGGGCATACAGCATACAGCAGGGATGATGGGGCATAACGCAGGGGTGATGGGGGCATACAGCATACAGCAGGGAGGCTGTCCCTTTCCATCCCCAGGGGTCTCCAACAGGTAACTTCTGAGATACCAGTAGCTCCCACCAAGGGGTGCTGCTAGGGTTACGTGGCGCAGGCCACTGATAACCCCGCCCCCCCCCCCCCCCCCCCCTTATTTAAATAACGGGGCGCTGTGATTCAGGATGTTGATACACAGGGGGTACGCAAATATACTTCAAAAGGGCTACTTCAAATCCATCATGCTTTAGGTTGCATGATGTAGTATGGGAAAGGATGTAGTATGTGAAATGATGTAGTATGGGAAATTATGTAGTATGTGAAATGATGAATGTGGGAAATTATGTAGTATGGGAAATGATGTAGTATGTGAAATGATGAATGTGGGAAATTATGTAGTATGGGAAATGATGAATGTGTGAAAAGATGTATGGGAGATGATGCAGTGTGGGAGATGAATCTCTCTCGTGTTGGCCCTTGGGTAAGAGGGCCCATCCCTTATAGCAGCTGTAGTGTAGTGTAGTGTAGAGGGCCCATCCCTTATAGCAGCTGTAGTGTAGTGTAGTGTAGAGGGCCCATCCCTTATAGCAGCTGTAGTGTAGTGTAGTGTAGTGTAGTGTAGTGTAGTGTAGTGTAGTGGGCCCATCCCTTATAGCAGCTGTAGTGTAGTGTAGTGTAGTGTAGTGTAGTGTAGTGTAGAGGGCCCATCCCTTATAGCAGCTGTAGTGTAGTGTAGTGTAGAGGGCCCATCCCTTATAGCAGCTGTAGTGTAGTGTAGTGTAGTGTAGTGTAGTGGGCCCATCCCTTATAGCAGCTGTAGTGTAGTGTAGTGTAGTGTAGTGTAGTGTAGTGTAGTGTAGTGTAGTGTAGTGTAGTGTAGAGGGCCCATCCCTTATAGCAGCTGTAGTGTAGTGTAGTGTAGAGGGCCCATCCCTTATAGCAGCTGTAGTGTACTGTAGTGTAGTGTAGAGGGCCCATCCCTTATAGCAGCTGTAGTGTAGTGTAGTGTAGTGTAGTGTAGTGTAGTGTAGAGGGCCCATCCCTTATAGCAGCTGTAGTGTAGTGTAGTGTAGTGTAGTGTAGTGTAGTGTAGTGTAGAGGGCCCATCCCTTATAGCAGCTGTAGTGTAGTGTAGTGTAGTGTAGTGTAGTGTAGTGTAGTGTAGAGGGCCCATCCCTTATAGCAGCTGTAGTGTAGAGGGCTTAAGAGCACAGGGCCTCAGGCCACTGGTTTCTATTGTTAGTATTAGTGTGTCATATGAAATATCATATGAGCAGGTGCAGTTTATGAACAGTGCAGAAAACTTTAGCACAGCACGGCAACCTTGTACCTCCTCAGCAACCTTGTGCCTCCTCAGACGGTGTCTGGATTGGACACGACTCCGTATAAACATTCCGCTGACCTCTGACCTGGCAGGTTTCCAAAGCAGCAGCGGACCTGATGGCCTACTGTGACGCGCACGTGTGCGAGGATCCGCTGATCACCCCCGTGCCCACCTCGGAGAACCCCTTCAGGGAAAAGAAGTTCTTCTGCGCCCTGCTGTGATCACGCCCCCTGGAGGAGAACAGGAGAAGAGCGGAGGAGGGGAGGGGATACTATGCCTACTCTACATTGCAGATTTCTATACATGCATTTCGGACACACACACACATACACACACACACACACATGCAGATACACAAGTCATTGAACCAATTGACATGTGGTGAGACAAAATTCTTACCATAAGCAAATTTTTTTGAGGTGCACACTTATTCATTAAAAGATGTCTGTAACAACAAAAACATGTAAAGTAAAAACTAAAGTATATGATTATATGACGGAGAGCGACAGTACGTGCAGTCACACACACACACACACACACACACACACACACAGACACAACAGCAAGCACACTTCATTTTTTGGATAATCAAGTGAAACTAGGTGGTGGGGTAGCCGTGGAGCCTGTGACGACGTGAAACTTTTAATACTAATTCTGTGCTGGTCGATGTGATTGATCTTTCTTTTCTGTGCATCAGTATGCTTTCTCAGCTGTTCAGTGCGATTACGTTTGCCTTCTGTTACTTCGGTTTGGTGTGGAAGAGTGGTGTGTAGCTCGATGTTGTTTGGGTGTCGGTGCAAGGCCTTGGAAAAAAGCGCTGCACAAAAAGTCGTGTGTAAAAGTGCGTTAGGCATCAGACGGCTCCTGCATCTCAGATTCCAGCCGATCGTGGGGCGGATCGTGGGGCCGACGTGGCCCAGGTGTGGCCCGTGTTCGCTCCATAGTTCGACTGTCTGTCTGGGATGTGTGTTTGCATGCGAACCCTGCTCTTAACATTCCACTGAATACGCCGAGTCGGTGTCCCTGACCGGACGGTAGCCGGGACGGAGCCGCATGTGGGCCAGTCCTGGTGTGCACAGCCATCATTGCAGGCGCTGGACAGTCATACAACAGCAGAACGAGGAGATGGGTATTCACATACCGTTTACACACTCCTGTATGGGGCGCAGCAGCTCATTGTCAGATTGTGACCCGTGAACTTATATTGAATAGTTTGTGGACAAACACTTTTGTTTCTTGTAGCTCTAGGGTGATTAAACGGTCTGTAGGTTGAGAGTGGCTTTCTGATGTTGTATATTCAAATATCCAACTCTGGGAGCAACGGCACCAGTTCTCCAGGAGTTTCTTCTGTGTAAGGGACTCTGAATATTAGACACATGCCATCTGTGTTGCCCTTCTGCAAAGATGACATTTATGTTCCTGAATACTGCAACAGTTCCATCCTATCATGTCATAATTTCAGGGACATCTCGGTTCACAGAAATGTCAAACTCATCTTTTTAAGGACCCTATTTCAGATTTTGTTTGTAAGGAACATGGGGAATTTACTATGCCCAAATAAAACACCTCACCACAATCAAAAAGAGTGCAGATGTTCTTTTCAAATTCAGCATGACTTCTCAGACTCAGACCGTCACGGCAGAACTAGGTTATAGGACTAGGTTATCAGGCAACAGGAGTAGGTTATCAGGTAACAGGACTAGGTTATCAGGCAACAGGACTAGGTTATTAGGTAACAGGACTAGGTTATTAGGTAACAGGACTAGGTTATCAGGTAACAGGACTAGGTTATCGGGTTACAGGACACTTTTCTCTGGTGACAGGAATGCACAGCGCTGGGTTCAGGATTCAAACCTCGGCACCAACACTAGCTTGCTGCTCAAGTAAACATATCGGGGACAGACGCAGACATTAGCTTAATTTATTCATTATATGGCCATGCACATCAAAACTTGCCCAATGGGTCACCCAGAGTTCTACTACTAAGCAAGATTAGTGATAAGGGCACAAAACCTGAAGCATGTTCAAATTTGACTAGGCCAATTCTCCTGGCAGATATTCCTGCTGATTGTTAAAGTTGGTCCTAGTTTTTTTTAATTTTTATTTTGATTTATTTGACCAACTCAGATTTAAAATAAAAGAACATGATACAGATCATAGACCGCACCATCTCTTTCAACAAGAAAGTCAGGATTACACAAAAAAGCCCTGAGGCTTATTTCCATTGTGGTCTCACCAAGAAAGCAAGAGAGACAGATGGCAACAGATCTTAATCAGTCAAGAATGGTGGTGTGACATTAGACCCCCCTCCCCAAAAGAAATAATAACAATACATAGATTAAATAAACTCCATAAATAAAAATTACAGACACTTGCAAACAGCAGACAAATACTGTCAATAGCAGGACCTAAGACCTATCCCTCAGCCATTTTCTTATTGTACATTTAAAACTCTCCAGATTTCTTAGAGACTTCAAATGACTTGGCAATCCATTCCACAGACTAGAAGCTACACACAAAAAAGAAGCTTTCCCTATGTTAGTTTTTACTCTAGGAAGTACAAAGTCTGTGGACCTGCCCCTAGTGGAGTAGTGATGCACATCTCTCACTCTGTTAAAATAATTCATTAAATATCTAGGGACATCTCCAAAGACAATCCTATGGACAACACTCAGCTCAATCTGAGATACTCTAACATCTACTCTTAGCCATCCAACATTTCTAAAGTGTGGGGAGTCCAGATGTGTTCAATATGATTCTTATCAATTTATTCTGAGATGTTTGCAGCCTATGCTTGAAGTACTTAGTAAGCCCATTATACCAAGAACAGCAGGCATAGTCAAAGTGGGGCTGAATTATGGCTCCTGCAAGAGTCACCAAGGCTCCTGAATCAAGAAACTTAGCAATTCTTGCCAAAAAACGTGTTCTAGACTAAAGGCCATCTTGAGACCCAAAAAGAGTTGACTATACAGACATTAAATGCATAGCACAAAAAAGCAATAGTATTATACAATTCCTGATGCATCTAAGGCAGCGGTTCCCTAACTTTCCCCCCACGTACCACCTTCTACCTGGCGTGACTCGCGCACCGTACCCTGCCATCTGTCACATTCAAAAGGGACACATTCTATCGGCGTATTTCAGGCATGTTTAGTAAGCCGCCTCCATTTCTTTTAAATAAAACATAGCCTACTATAGTTTACAAATGAGATCCTTTAAGTTCATGTTTCCCGATCATTATGACCTGATTCAAAAATATTTATTCATGAATTACAAAAGACTTAAAAAGTTAATTTACAGTAAATGCCACGGAGCTTTTCATCTCGTGTACTCCTTAGAAGCAGCTCGCTCACCACTGGTGGTACGAGACAACATTGCTAAACTTGAAATCCTAGAGTCTCAAATAGGCAAGGCCCCCAATAACAGAAGAGAAGAGCCAGTTACTATTTTTACACTTTATTGTTTTTTCAAACATGTATCGATCGATTCTTTAAAAAAAATGCACAAACCTTACAGACAAATATGACATGCCGAAATCATCGATGCGCAACAATTGTGAAGTGGAAAGAGAAAGCATGTGACCATGGAAACGTTCTGTGCATCATGTCTGTGTTCACATTCTGGCCAATGGGGACGGCTACGGCAGTAGCTTCAGCTCGGCGCGCTCCAACATGTCTAGCAGCAGGACACCGCTCTACTGCCACGCCACGGGCACGCTCAGCTCAGCGCCGCAATCGCACAGAACAGCGACCCAAGGGCCCGCCAGTTATGGTTGGAACAGGTGAGAGAAACAATGCCATTTTACACCCAATGAGACTATATATTTAAAAACATATCCTTCAAATTCACTTAAAACCTGGACCAAAGATTAGGTAGCCTGCATGATAAGCCAACAGTATGTGTTTGCAATACACGTTTCCACTGGAGATTAAATAACAGTCGAATAAGGCAAACTTTAACCGAGCAGTGAAGACAATCAGTAGCCCACAGATGCTGCTCACGCCAACGCGCCCACCTTGTGTTAAGAGTCATGGTAGCTGGAACTGGAACCCCAAAACTGAAGCCCAAAGAACTAAGGAAAATATTTAGAACCCCCTCCCCTCCATCACGTTGTTAGTTCTACGCAGAACCCCCTTCCATGACAGGTCATCAGCTACACGCAGAAGCCCAGCTACAATCTGGAGCGAGACTAGCCGTTACGGTAGATCGCCTTTGGAGCGAGACTAGCCGTTACGGTAGATCGGCTGTGGAGCGAGACTAGCCGTTACGGTAGATCGGCTGTGGAGCGAGACTAGCCGTTACGGTAGATCGGCTGTGGAGCGAGACTAGCCGTTACGGTAGATCGGCTGTGGAGCGAGACTAGCCGTTACGGTAGATCGGCTGTGGAGCGAGACTAGCCGTTACGGTAGATCGGCTGTGGAGCGAGACTAGCCGTTACGGTAGATCGGTGCCGCACATGCCCAGTTGTGCTAAACTAACGTAGCTCACTTGCTGCTCTACGGAGGTCAGGGGTTAACGCTATGACTACCACACCAGCATCACTCACAAGCTGTTAGCACGGGAGGCCTGTGCACTTAAGAGGTAAAACATGTGTCAATTATATTTATATATGTATAAAAAAAAAAGAAAGAAAAGAAAAAAACTGAAAAGGGCGGAGCAGGTGGTCTACAGGAAGGAGTCACACCACTCCCGCAGGCAGCCGTAGCAGTCGCCTTGCTGTTTGGAGTTGGCGCCACATGTGTCTTTCAGCCAATCACGGAAGAGCTCTTCATCCTTCTTCAGGACCAGGAACTGGCCAAGTACTACGTATGCCTGCACAGAGGGGAAGGGAGAAATGAAAGAGCGGAAACAAACACATAAAACAAACAAATTAACACCAGAAATAAACACACACAAATAAACATATAAAATAAACAAACAAACAAACAAACACTGTGTTGCATTATCCCTCCAGTCACATTACTAAGGCAACACGGTCCAATATAGTAGAATGTGGAATTCATGTAACTTGTGGTGAAGAGACCTACAGTATCATATGGTCTAACGATACTGTACACTAGAGATACTGTACACTAGAGATGGTCTACCTATAGTGTGCACTAGAGATGGTCAAACGATACTGTACACTAGAGATGGTCTACCTATACTGTACACTAGAGATGGTCTAACAATACTGTACACTAGAGATGGTCTAACAATACTGCAGTGTACACTAGAGATGGTCTACCTATAGTGTGCACTACAGATGGTCTAACGATACTGTACACTAGAGATGGTCTAACAATACTGCAGTGTACACTAGAGATGGTCTAACAATACTGTACACTAGCGCTTTGGGTTGCACTCAGTGCACGTTAAATGCGCTATATAAATAAAAATTACCTTACCTTACACTAGAGATGGTCTAACGATACTGTACACTACAGATGGTCTACCTATACTACACAATAGAGATGGTCTAACAATACTGTACACTAGAGATACTGTACACTAGAGATGGTCTAACGATACTAGAGATGGGAGATATTGCTCAAACGATAATGGACCAGGATATGAAGTCACATCATGTCAGATTGCACACACCATCCGCGCACCAGCAGTGGTACAGCCCCTTGCAGACAGTAGCGTAAAACAATCCCTCCATTCAGCCTGCAGTGACTGCACCAATGCAACATATATCAGATGGGTGTGTGCAGATCAACACAAGGCAAATATGTCACAGTAGAAGACATCAAATAGTAGAGAGTTGAATTTGACACAATTAGAATGCAGATCACATCAGATATTACATGTAGACATACACCACTCGTGTGTGGATGACATCAAAGATGGTAAAATATAAGGAGTAGAATGTTTCCTGAACCCCAGGCTAAGATGCAGCAGTAGGCCTACACCAACTCACCAAGTATTATAGCTTTGTGCCTAAGTGATAGGACACGCTTGATTTCAGACGTAGACTGAAGATGTGTTAGCATTATACCTTTATGGTTTAGTGACACATTCGCGTCAGGGAAAGATCTACTTGCGTGAGGCTCACCTTATCGAAACCTTTCTCCTCCAGCCGCTTGCCGAGAACCTCCCCGATGCCCGCCAGAGCATTTACCGACTTCTCACCCATCGGCTCGGCCACGAACTCTTTGTGCTTTTGGGATGTTGACGACATCTTGGTTCAGGTGACTTTCGTCAAGAGCCTGTGTGTAAAACAAATACAAGTGTCACGCAAATAACACTGCGAGAAATGAAACCGAAAGTGTTATATCTTAATGGAACTTAAGTTTCATTTTGAGTTTTTTAATGTAGGCTACTCTACGTAATTAGTGGGCCTTTGTTAGTTTTAATGTGTCCATGTGCAAATGTAAAGATGACTGATTGTTATTGTTAACAGAGCTAACGAAGTTCAATCAGTCGGGATTTGCTAAAAGTTGACCTGCATTTAGCGTTCACAATAATATTAACTTTCCAAAAGGAAAATACAGCAATAATAAATGTACATACAAAACGGGCACTAGTAACGCTAAGTTTAAGTTGGGACCAGTTAAGTAAGCTAACCACGACCATCGAGTTCCAAAGTGTAATGCTAGCGGATACGATTGAAACTGCGCGCCAAATCGCTAGGACACACTGAACTGACTGTTCAATCACAAGCTGGTACCACATTCCTAGACTTATTACATTTGCAAACAGTGGCCTACACTTACAAACGGACCGGCGTTATATTACACTATCTAAAAAGAACAATTTAGTTATTGGAGTGTAACAACGCTTAGTTAGCTATACAGCTAGCTAACAAAAAGAACAGCTGCAGTCATGGAGTTGGAGACATACCCAGCTACTAGCTAGCTAACGTTACCGGTGGCTGCAGCTAGCGTTAACTAGCTACACATGATCTCATTCAAATTGCACACTAGTATGAATTCTTACAAAACAGTCAAAAGGCAAACAGGGTGCCATAGAACTCATCAACACAAATACTAACTTTAATATAACTGAGATAAAAGACAGAAAAACATTGGGCTCTTTACCTTATTGATAGAGTGTGCAGTCAGCAGTCTCCCCCCTCAGCGTTGTCTACTGAGCAAAGGCGCTCTCAAATTCCAACATAACTTCCCCATCCGTTAGTTACATCACTTCCGGCTGCACTGCCCCCTGGTGAAACCTGAAACATGCAAAAATAAAACAGATTAAATCCAAATTATTGCCAGATTTTTTTCTCAAAATGTGTGTTGCTGACTACACGAGTACTTATGTCCTGCGACGATAATACTTGGAGTTCATATAGCCTATATCCTTGAGGCAGCATCATGAGTCATTCTTCTTCAGGCTAGGCCTAACTTTGCAGACTGGGATAATTTGGGGAAAGAAAAACAAACTCTATATGTATGTTAACCCATCAGTGAGCAAGCTTTATAGAATATATTCGAAGAACTGATCTTATTTTGTGATAACCTGTGGATGGTCTCTTCCCTTCAGCTGGATTCTCCCTGACCCTAAATGAAGCTGTTAGATGCGTGGAGGGAGCAGGGGGATGTGTGGTGAGTATCTTAGTCTTTTCGCCTTAAGGAAGTACAAGATTATTCGACAGCCGTTTTTTTCTTTCTTTTCTAATAAATATAATGGGCCACATAAAATATGTCATGTCAAAATATGTCCACTAGATGGCGGCACTGCACGTCGGGCCTTATTTCTGAGTAGGCAAGCAGTGAAATGGCGTCATCTGGTGGCCGTGAAGCGCAATAACGCCATGAAATATTTAATCTGACAAGAAATGATGGTCGAAAATCTTGTTCTATACAAATTATTCGTCTAATCCATCTGGTATCTTTTGTGTTTCTTTTTTAAACTCTTGTTCAACATTAAATGCAAACAATTCAGCTAAACCCATAATCTGAGAGGTGAAGGGGAAACGAGTGCATGTGTCGCAGAAATTCCCAGAATGCTAGAGATGGCCATGTCTCTGCTAAACTTTCCCACCGTACATTGTGTACAGGCTGCTGTACTGATATAGTCTGCTCAAACATAATGTAATTTCAAATTACAAATTTGCATTATCAGAGGAATCTTTATTGATATGTACTGTAGGGTATAGGCCTATATTTGCTATAAATTCAGAGTTTAAAAAAACCCATTGAAGTGCTTATTTGATGTTATGAGGTATAGGCATTCGTCAGTCCTTTATAATCACCTTTGTTTTTCAAAGAGCAATCTTTCAGGCAGAGATTCTTTTAAATAATACTATTTCCAAAATCAATTCAGTGGAAGTCATTTCAAGATCCAAAAATTCCATCCCTGCCAACCTTGGTCCCTTTGCCCTCTATGTGAAATCCCATGCACGTAGCCTGGGGGTCATTTAACACTGGACCTGGGCAAGCAAATTTCATCTGATGTGAAGACCAGTTTTGATCAATTCAGAATAATCTCTAAACTCAAGTACACATAATGCCTCACAAGCGCATTCATACCAATTAAACCAATACAAGTCAAAAGACTTTTTTATTTTCATTTTTTTTTGTTGACGATACGTGTTCAGAAGAATGATCAATGACTTGAATATAATAACACATTTCAAAAACATCTTGCAAAAGAGATTAAGATGACATTTCATTAAATCATTAAACAATTCAAAAGCAACATGATGTCATTGATTGACCATAACACACCTATTATAATCTTTGATTAATTGTTTCAGTTATGTAACAAACAGCATTACAAACCTGGATAAAATTATTTCAATGAATCAATTGAACTGTAAAAAAGAGATGTCTTCGAGTTCTCAAATACATGATTGAAAACATTAGCCTATACCTCCCATCATTTAACACAAAAGTGAGCTCAATATTTTTCATGACCTAAATGGCTTTGAGAATCTATATATCCTTATATACAGTATATATAGATGGAGATAGATAGATAGATAGATAGATACAAACTTCAAAGACCCACATAAACATAAAAACACAAAAACATATTTGAAATGATATTCAGGTAATTGTTTGGACGAGTTAATTATCATGTACAGTATAAGATATTTTATAAGCGAATGCTTTTCAAAGATTGCTAAAAGACTTCAATGGATGCAGCGTGAACCTGCCACATCACTTGCCTGTGTGATAGAAGGATGAAAATGGAGACGGTAGAGAAACTGGAGAAGCAACAATTTAAAATAAAATAGATAAATGGCCCACTGTCATGCAGTTAATAGGCTACAGTGCTGCGAAGAGGCTGGAAATGATGGCAGGCCAACCTGGAGTGACGCACAGGGGAATTCTCTCTCACTGCTTGTAGGCTGATGGAAGGTTACAGTGCATACAGCCGTAGACCTGCAGGCACCGCTGACGTGATAAAAGAGAGCTTTCTGTTTCTGTTCATGCAAATCTATTTCACATAGATTAGTAAGAATACACGGCACGTTCGGCTACATTAATCAAAAGCACAGATTGCAGGTTGGATATCATTTTGTCTTCATGAATATACGCAGTTGTGGTTGCAGTCAGGTTAATTTAAATATCAGGCGACCACAAGCCTCTCATGACCCGCTCACCACTGATAGATGGACTGTAGATCTAACGCAGAGACAGAGAGTAGAACTTGCTTCTTGTTCTTCTTGGAGTCTGGATTTGCTCATACAGTTCCTTAAATTTCTGAGCATTGTCATCATCTCCCATCTCTGTTGTCTTCTCAATGAAGTAATCAAGATGTGAAAGAATGGACATACAATCCCTCTTTGAGCCAGACGTCTTCAGTTTAACCAAGCACCGGTAGGCTTTCTCCAGTGAATTCGACACTTTAGCTTCAGATTTATTCATCTCCTTCTCAACTGCTCTCTTAAGGTCCACCTGTTCACCAAAGTGTTGTTTCAACTCCACAGCCTGCTTTAGGACCCGCCTCTTTTCAGTGCTGAAGATCTTGCGCTGTTTGACATGACGGGAGGCAGGGCACCTCCCAGTACACACTGTGCACCTGTTGTTCCTCATCACAATGCAAGCGGACGCGTGCTGCACCCACCCACAGGCGGGATAGTGGCAGTTCTCCTGACATGTGGGGCAGCTCATCGCCCCGTTGGTCAGCTGCCACAAAGAAGATGCCTTGACTGGCACCATCTCTTTGTACGGTTCTTCAACTTCAAAGAGGAAATTTTCATTGTTGTCCAGTTTTATTTTATTCTTTTCCAGGGCCTGGTTCATCTGCTGAAGCATGCTCTGGTTCATGATCTCCATGGTTACGGCATCTTTTAGGTTGCTGACACAAGCTTCTAGCCTTTTACGCTCTCTCACACTAACTTCTGATGCATCTGTAAATCCCAGCTGGCTGTCTTCCAGAAAAGCTAAAAACTCCTTCATGCTGCCCCTTCCTAGGTTCCATGCTGCATAATAGGCGCGCGCTTGATCGTCTTCATAGCACTCAGGTTGTTGGTTGTTGAACAGAAAATGGAGGAGTTTTCCACCAGGATCTTTGGCACAAGGCACCTCAGCTTCACGGAGGGCCGTTAGGACATTTGTAGCAGGCATTCCCTCAGAGTGGGTGATGAACACTGTGGTCCTCTTCTCTATATCTTCACCAAACTCTGAGAGAATGGGCTCAAAGATGCAGTGATGGAATTGTGTGAGAGTCTGTGTAGATTTCACCACAAGACCCACAGCATCCATGTCATGGATTCCATCCTCACATCTGAACAAGAATCGCAAGTTCTCAGCTGTCTTCTGGTCAAGTTCCGTCCAATCAGCACCTCCATATCCCGGAGTGTCAATAACTCTCAGACATGAAGAGCTGGTTTCCATGTAAACTTCATACACTGTTATGTCAGTTGTGATGTTTTCTTGTGTGATCTGAAACCAGACTCTATCCTCCCATTCCACTCCCAGGATGTAGTTGATGATGGTGTTGATGAGCCTGGTTTTCCCAGCGCCGGTTTCTCCAATCAAGAGGACTGTTTTAGTTGGTACAGTCCTGTCTCTTTCTCCAAAAGTCCATCTGCGAAGAGCAGAATTTCCATCAATGTCACTCTTCTCTGTTGGAAGCAAGTAACATGCTGGTGAGCCTGTTCTTGTTGGTTGACATTTCTTGATTAGTTGTGATATGGGATGATTCCAATCAGGTTTGGCACTCTCCGATTTTCCATACGCTAGAAGATTCCCTGTAAAAGATGTTAATTTGCTCTTTGATTAATTGGGTTTTGTGAGAGAAGAGGAATGCTACAGTAACACAAGCTGTGGTGAATTATGTCTATACCCACTGTGATTTAAAAGTATGGAACTCAATTAATTACATGTTCTTTTAATCTCCAGCGAGAAAGTTCTGCCATTGGTCTCATGTCACACCTTATACAATTAACTTGTCGGCTTCCACAACAGTACAGTCCTGAACCAAAACTCTTGTTATTTCTCTTCCGGGTGTTGTGATTGAGCTATGATACCTGTGTGTGTGGTGTTGTGATTAAGCTATGATACCTGTGTGTGTGGTGTGGACGACGGCCACACTCTGATCTCCATTGCTTAGTGTGGTGCAGACGCTTATGGTGTATTCTGTGTCTGTCTGTAGGTTGGAGAGGTTGTATCTGAGGGATCTTGTGTAGACGGTCTCGAGAGCTTCCCCATCTTTGCTGAGGGTCAGTGAATAGGAGAGCTCATCCGGTCCTGCTGGCTTCACCCACGTCACGGACACAGATGTTTCACCAGCCTCAGCAGTTAGGGACTCTGGTACAGGGAGTTCTATAAAAAAACATTGTAATGGATATTTGTGAAGAAGTGTGTAGAACTATACTGATGTTTAGCTTGGTTAGCACCAAACTGTATCTCATCGAAACTGAGGTTGGGTCTAGACAAGGTTCATTCACCTCCCATTTCCAACATCACAAACGGACGCCAATCTAAATGCCGCTGGACAAACTTAAAGGAGTACCGACTAACATTTTGGCCTTATAAGACGTTGGCGTCAGCTATAAAAAAAAAAGGTGGTATAAAAACACTCCAAATGTTTTATGTATGTAGGAATGTAGAAAACCAGTTCATTTGTAGGCCGCCATGACTATGTACATCTCAGTGCTCTCTGAGTAGTGAGTGACGTTTACGTTGAACCGGCGAGGTCTTGGCTAGGCTACAGAAAGATGAACATGTCTGCTGTTCAGTCTTTCAGCCAGGCAAATGTTGGGGACAATTTGATTGTGAGTCGCTATTGGCAAGTTAAATAAGAATTTTATATTGATAATAGTCTCAAGAAGCTTCAAAGAAGTATCTCTGTGAAATCAGTTATGCATTTTATGTTGATAATAGTCCCAAGAAGCTTCAAAGAAGTATCTCTGTGAAATCAGTGACACAAGAGTGATGCAGGAGTGGTTTGAAATGGCAAACCTGTGTGGACTGCAGTGGCAGCAGCTTGGCTCTTTATTCCGCGCGGCAGCTGAGTGGACACAGAGACTGTGTACTGTGTGTATGGCTGCAGGCCTGTGATGGCTGCACTGCGGCACTCTGAGGAGATGATGTTGGGCTCGGCCCCTTCACTCTGGCAGGAGATCAGGAAGCTGTGTGGCAGCTGCTCCGTCTCACGCGAGAGGCCCCAGCTAATGTTAGCTGATGTGGCTGTCACGGAGTCTACTGTTAAATTCTCAGGGACTAAGTCATCTGCAAGAAATGTAAATGGTGAAAAAATGTATTGCAACTAGATCTATCATTCAAATGGATATTTTAAAATGATAGTTCCCGTCTTTGATTGGTTAGATCTTTGTTGTTGTAAGACTAAGAACAGGTTCAAACAAGGTTGAGCCAATAATAATCAAAGACTGGAACTGCATTTGATTTAGAACAAACGGTTACACTTACACGAAGGTATCTACTCTGATGTGCATAAGTTTAGGAACCCATCCTAAAGTTGACTAAAAAGAGCAATAAAAAATCAGCTTTTGGAAGTTGGTCTCAAAGGGATATTCCACCATTTTTGGAATTAAGCTCATTTTCCACCTCCCCTCCGGCAAAACCATTGATATTTACGTTTTTCCCCATTCATCCAGCCATTCTGTGAGTCTGAGGATACACCTTTTAGCTTCAGCCTATAGCATAGATAATTGAATCAGTTTTTAGACCATTAGGACCTTGCCTGCTAGCTTCACGTTTAAAAGTGACTAAGATTGCCGGTAATTTTCCCATTTAAAACTTGTCTCCTCTGAAATTAGAAAGTGCAATAAGACAAAGGGAAAATGAAACCTTTTTCTAGGCTGATTTGACATGGAACTGCACTCTCATCTGGCGTAATAATCAAGGTTTTAAATAGGAAATGTTCTGGAAATCTTAGTCACTTTTAAACGCAATGCTAGCAGGCGAGATTCAATTATCTATGCTAGGCTTAAGCTAAAAGTTGCATCGTCAGACTCACAGAATGGCTGGATGAACGGGAAAAAGGTAAATATCAATTATGTTGCTCGAGGGGAGGTGGAAAATGAGCTTAAGCATTTTTCGCATTCATTTTTTGTCATGATAAATTAGATTTAGGGTTAGGGTTAATGTGTTATGTGTCATGTAGATACCTTCAAGTGTTACTGAACAAACATTCAATACCAATTTAGTACCATTACCATAAAAAAAATTAAATTTACAACGGATGTACAGTATTTCAATAGCCTAGAGATATGAATTAAAATCAAAAGTAATTCAATTTTTTTTCCACAAATAACACATTAACAGCTTGCCAACACAAATGAAATGTACAACAAACTTCTTCTTACCTGCCAAGCGAGCCAATGTGCTTTTATTTGGAGCTTGAATAATCTTATTTATCTCCTGTAGTTTCTCAACTTTCTCAGTGGCTCCAGTTTCCTTCATCTTCTCAATGAGGAAGTCAAGATGAAGGAGAGTGTTGGAGTTCCTCTTCAATGCAATCTCTTCCAGTTTGACAATACACTGATATGCCTGTTCCAACAAAGCGGCCTTTTTATTTACTGATTCCTTGAGTTGTTTTTCGATTCCTTTCTTACACTCATTTAAATCTGTATATTGTCGCTCCAAGGTCCCAATGACCCTTGTAACCCCTCTGGTTTTAGGCACGTAGATCATCTTCTGCTTGACATGGGAGGAGACAGGGCACTTGTTTGAGCACACAGTGCAGTGGCCGTCTTTCATGACGCTACACAGGGAGAGGTCTTTTGCAAACCAGCAGCCTGGATAGTGACAGTTCTCCTTACAGACGGTGCAGCATGTTGCTGTCTTGGATAAATGCCACCAGGATGACTCGATTGGGACCATGGCTTTGTAAGCCTCATCAACTTCATAGGTGAAGTCTTTTGTTGGTTTCTTTTTGTTTTCCTTCAAGGCTTTTTGAGTCTGCATGAGCTCTGTCTGTGTCAGCTCCTCCATCTTGATGGCATCCTGTAGGTTGTGGACACAGGCCGCCAGCCTCTTGCGCTCTCTCAGCACTCCTTCTGTCATCTTCAACTCTTTTGCATCAACACACTCCATAAAACTGAAAAAGCTTTCCATGCTGCGTTGTCCCAAATCATAGGGCCTCTTGAAGCCCTCTTCCTCACGGTTTTCAGTTTGTCGGTTGTTGAACAGAAAATGGCGTGGTGTCTCGCTGTCATCCATGGCACAAGGCACTTCACCCTCTCTGAGGGCAGTGAGGACGTTTTCAGCAGGTAGACCATCTGAGTGTGTGATCAACACAACTATGTTCTCTTCTATATCTTTACCAAACAGGGAGAGAATGGCATCAAAAATATACTTCTGGAATTCGGTAAGGCGGTTCTGTGTAGATTTTACCACAAGACCCACTGCATCGATTTCATGAATACCATTTTCAGAGCTGAACAGTATGTGCAAGTTCTTTGAAACCTGCTCGTCAAGCTTCTTTGAAGTAGTATCTCCGTAACCCGGGGTATCAATAACTCTGAGATATGAAGAGGATGTCTCCATCTCATACACAGTGATGTGACTTGTGTGAGATTCCGTCAGCAACTTCTTTTCGCTTTCCTCCGTAATCTGGAACCAAAGTTGGTCCTCCCATTTCACCCGTAACACGTGGTTGACCATGGTGTTGATGAGAGTTGTTTTTCCAGCTCCAGTTTCTCCAACCATAAGGACCGTTTTAATCTTCGCACTCTTGTGTTTTCGTCCGAAAGTCCATCTTCTGACGGCTGAATTTCCATCTATGTCACTCCTTTTTGTTGGAAGTTGTTAGGAAAATCTTCCAAGTATTTAAGATTTTAAGACACAAGAACCACAACAAGTAGTATGTTTTTACTCTGGCCGAGAGGAGAGAGCGTTCAGACAGGAGGATTCCCTCTCCCTGCTAAACAGTCTCTGTCCTCTGAAACTCTGGGTAGTTCTTTTATTAGAAGAAGCGGCCTTGTCATAATTCGTCCTATCAAACATATCCTGCTTTTGCAGGTACATCTGTTTCCTTTGACGTAAACAAGAACAATGTTGGCAAGAATACTCTTGGCATCAGCAGTGCACATATACATGATATATTGCAGATATTGCAAAATAATATGTGAGACATGAGACACACCTAAATATCCTTAACAATGATAATAACATAATAATTTCTTTAACATTTCCCTCCTGTTTATCATTGGTAACTTCACAATCATTTGATCCATTGATACATTTTCTGTAACAACTTCTTTGCTGATCATGAGGTTAATCAATTTAACCATTACATTTTACTTAAATATTCAGCTTTTGATCAATAATAATACAGACATGGATTCATGTTAATAATTAACCAAACTTAAATCTAGTTTACCAGCTGTTCAACTATCAATTTCAACTGCAAAACCAAACGATTCAACTCTGAACTAAAACTAAAGAACTACAACATGTACTGTATGTCTTCACACTAAACACATCCTTATTCCAAACTCACACATAAAATCAAAGCATGTAGTAATTGTTACCAACTTGAATAGCAAGTTTCAAACCTTTTGATGGAAGCGAAAACCTTAACGGAAAACCTCAGTCATGATTGATCTTATTTTGAGGAGAAAACCATTTAAGGAAAAATTCTTCCATTACCCTGCCATAGCAGCGGCACTTGTGTACACAAGCAAGAGGAGAAAACTTACCTTCTACTACACATATACTTTCATTGTTATGGGCTATATCAGTGGGAATTTTATTTTAGGATAAGGGGTCAATGTTACACTGGACTTTATGTACTTGAAAGGGTGTGTCACTGCACAGACATAGGTCGTGTTAGTGCCATCTTTAAACATTTTCATGTGAGAATTATCATAAGAGACATTAACCTATACATGAACTCTGTACAGAAGGAATTTTTACGGCTATCAAACGGGGGTGAGAAGCAGATATTGGCATCAGAGAACACACATAGCAATCAGACACATTATTCAAATCAGAAGTGATACACATGTATTGTTGTAGGTATGCAGATCCTCTGACAAAATCCATCTCTTGTTTCGGCTTCCTTTGTCTTTCAAGAAAAAAAGTTTTTTGTTCAGTCTTTGTAACAAGTGTCAGCAAGGTGAGCGTGATAGCCGCTCCAAGGGCCAGCCTCAACACTAAAAGTCTGTTACCTCAAGGCATCGTCACTAAGCTTGGGAGGATCCAAAATCTTCACCGACGTTGAGACGACTAGATTCTAAACCTCTAATCCCCTTTGGAGTCGGGCTTCCCCTCCTCAGCGGTTGACTCTGCAGCTGGAAAGTCTCGAACCTTACAATGAGAGAGGTGTGTCCAAGCGGTCCGGCCCTCCACCTTCACTGCAGTGGGTGTAGATAGGATGACTCTGTGGAGCCATTCCCAGTGCAGATCGGACCAGCACTTTTTCTTGATGACTTTGATGAACACAGTCTCCTGGTTTCACTCTGGGATCCTGTGGAGAAACAGAGAGAGAGGGAGCAGTATCCGTGTCTACATATTCCTTTGAACACAGTGTTTTAATCAGTTGCTCCACTACTCCTACATCATCATCAGGTGTAGCTTTACTATGAGAGAAATCAGGCATGATATACGATCTGCCCTGTGAATTATGTTTACTACATAAAATGCACTGATGGCAAAACTATTGTGAGTAGTTTGTAAATCCATATGTTGCATAGTGTTTGTCTACTAGTGCACACATCCCTCCTGTTGAGACATGGCTCTGCCCATGACTCAAAATAGCTGTCTATTGTACAATGATTTCGGTAATGTGAGACGCAGCAAAGGCATATTGGCTGTCTGTGTATATTGTCACTTTCTTTTTCGCAAAAAGCTCACATGCTACCTGTGCAGAGCATGTGGCAGACAAAAGTTTAACTTCTAATTTAGCAGTTAGTCACTGCATAAGCTGCTTCGTTTACACCATATTTAATGTGTGGTTGTGATAACAATACTGTCATACGAGATAAGAATGTCATGTTAGTTTGTAACAGTAATAGGGAGACGGCATGTGGGACTTTCACAGTCAATGGGTGAAAAAGCACAACTTCAACAGAAGTTTGTACTGCCATTGCAGTGGCAGGCACAACTTGCACACACGGGGGTGGCTCTCGCCACAAGGTCCAGTTGTGAAGAGTGAAATGCCACTGTCTATTTTTAGCTTCCCATTGTTGTATCAAAACCGTGGTCATGAAACCATTTTTTTTTTTACATCAACATTTGTATGAATGGTTTAGAGTAATCAGGCAGTGCTAAAACAGTTAACTGTTTTATGTTTAAAAACGCAATTTCAGCAGAATTCAAATATTTAGTTTAATATTTAGGCTATCACTTTCTTAGTCATTTAAACACACATCAGCTATAGTCTAGAAATTCCTCACACATTTCTAGCTCTTTTCCTTCCCCATTTACATACTCTCTATCGTACAGTATCTGTTCTTTCTTATCTTTGGTGGGGCAGACACGAGACCAATGCCCGTGACCCCCACAGATGAAACACTTGTTGCTATCATCACCTTCATTTTCAAATGTTTTCTGCATTGGCCTATTGCCTTGTAATGCCATCACAAATGCTTCCACTAATTTCTCTGAGTCTTGCTTTTCTTTTTCTTTTTGTTTGTTCTTCACTGTTTTCTCTGCATGTTTAGCATGTTCCATAAATTCTGGCAGTTCTGCTGTTCTGAAAGTAACAAAATGTTTCTCTATCCATTCTTTTATTTCTGGTCTGAAACTCTGAAGTAATGCTTGCTTCAATTGTTGTTCAAAAATTGCCTTATCTTCATCACTTTCTGACTTCAGACCACTATAAGCTTTAAAGACTTTTTCAAATCTGTCTCTAAACTCCCAAACATCCTCATCGTCTTTTTGTGTTGTGGCGTGTATTTTAGTGTAATCGCAATGTTTTCTAAAAACTTCCTTACATTTATTCTCTAAGGCTTGGATCTGTTGAGTAAGATCAGCAGAGCCAGGGGCGTGCGCTATGCCATTCGCATGGGCGACAAAGCTATCTTTAACACGGCTCCAATCGGAACCCATTTTGCATCGAAACATCCTTTCGACCTCGAAACCATTTAAGTGGTACACCGCTATTATGCTCTTCATTTCATCGCAAAATTCATCAATTTGAGCTTTATGTGATGGAATTCCTTCCACCGCTTTTTTAACATCTTCCTGTGTCCATGTCCTATAGACATACATTAAGTGTGGATTGGCATCATTTACGGCTTGATCTGGCCTAAATGTTGGATTAGGCAGTTCTATCATTGGAAATGCTTCCACCCGCGGCGGCTGTGGAGGCCAATCCAGAGTTTTATCATAATGTGAGGGAGGGGATGCTTCCTCCAGAGCGGGGGAAGGCGGGGGTGCCGGTTGTGCTGTTGCAGCCAGTCGTGGTTGTGGGTTATAGGGAGGAGGTGCGACGCCTGGCATATTGTCTTCTTCTTTAACATATGCTACAGTGCAATTTTTTCGCTCTTTTATTTTATTTTCACGCTTTTTTGCCTCCTCCAACCACAATTTGGCCGCATCAATTTCTTTTTGATGATGCGCTTTTAATCCACCCTTCTTTTTAGAGTGGTGCGTTAGTACGTCGCGCAGCAATTTAGAACAGTTAGGAACTGTTAATTTGCCTTCAAATTCAAATGTATCTTTCCAACGTGGTAGCCAATTTTCATGTCCTGGATGGACTCGAGCCATAAATTTGGCATCGCCTATCAAAACTTTTTCTTTGTTTTGAGTGTTTCCCATGTCTACAAATAAGGGGTTGATCTGTGTCGTCCTCTTAGGGCAAACAACAAGCCTGGGAAGCGAGCTTCTAGACCGTAGTCTGGCTTCCCCTGGGTGTTTTATCTCTCACAGGCTCTATTGTTCGTTTTAACTCACAGACAATCCCTTCACACACACACTTCTCAGTCACACTCCTTCTTTCCCTCTCCTGTCGACTTAGGCGGGACTCAAGCCTCTTTTTTTTCTATTTTTTTCATTTTTATATATATATTTTTTTAATTTTTTCTCGATTTCAGGCGGCCCCGCGGACCCCTTTTAGATAAACTAAGTGGTCCCGGACCACTTTTTACCTCAGGCTGGACTCGAGCCCCCCGGGACTCGATCCCCCTGGAAAGTTTATCTTTTAACAGCTGTATAAGAGAACAGCAACTTAATGCGATCTTTCCCTTTTTAATAAAACCTAGGATTTTTATACTCACACTATTATGGTTCTGCTCTGTTGTTCGTCGAAATGCCGTCAACCAGTCCTGGGCTGATCGTCGTCTGCTGGCCGGCACGGAATTTACCGTGCTGGTCTTTTCTTCCACGGTCCTAAACCGCAGGCTGCGCGCAGTCTTCAGCTTTCGACGAGCAGTCCCCAGGTCCTGGGTGTATTGGCATCCGGCTCGAAGGACCAAGAATGTTAGGAAAATCTTCCAAGTATTTAAGATTTTAAGACACAAGAACCACAACAAGTAGTATGTTTTTACTCTGGCCGAGAGGAGAGAGCGTTCAGACAGGAGGATTCCCTCTCCCTGCTAAACAGTCTCTGTCCTCTGAAACTCTGGGTAGTTCTTTTATTAGAAGAAGCGGCCTTGTCATAATTCGTCCTATCAAACATATCCTGCTTTTGCAGGTACATCTGTTTCCTTTGACGTAAACAAGAACAATGTTGGCAAGAATACTCTTGGCATCAGCAGTGCACATATACATGATATATTGCAGATATTGCAAAATAATATGTGAGACATGAGACACACCTAAATATCCTTAACAATGATAATAACATAATAATTTCTTTAACAGAAGTAAATAACATGCTGGATTGCCTGTTGTTAGTTGTCGGCATCTCTCTGGGAGTTTTTCGATTGGGAAAAGTTCACTGGGATGGCTGTGAGAAAAGAAACAGACGTATATTGTGATGGGCTCTGTACAAGACTGGTTAAGGACTAGTCAGTTAACTATAGACATTACCAAGACTGGTTAAGGACTAGTCAGTTAACTCTAGACATTACCAAGACTGGTTAAGGACTAGTCAGGTAACTCTAGACATTACCGAGACTGGTTAAGGACTAGTCAGGTAACTCTAGACATTACCGAGACTGGTTAAGGACTAGTCAGGTAACTCTAGACATTACCGAGACTGGTGAAGGACTAGTCAGGTAACTCTAGACATTACCAAGACTGGTGAAGGACTAGTCAGGTAACTCTAGACATTACCAAGACTGGTGAAGGACTAGTCAGGTAACTCTAGACATTACCAAGACTGGTTAAGGACTAGTCAGTTAACTCTAGACATTACCAAGACTGGTGAAGGACTAGTCAGGTAACTATAGACATTACCAAGACACACAAGTATCCCCTTTAAGGTCTTTAATACCCCTGGCAAAATTGATGACACTTACTTTTCACTGTCGACCAAAGACGTGGTTGGTCCATTTCCTACAGAATAGTTTGACATAACAATTGTATAATTCAAAAATTGAATAATTCAAAATCAAAATAATTTAATAATTAATGAAGTGCATCTCCATCTCAAATACAAAAACTAAGCAATACACACAAATTACTCTAAGAAGTGACTGTACACCTGTAAACATCCAACAGTCCGCACAGCCCAAAGGTTTGGGCAAATAAGTGCTGTGGCAGTGGCTAGCATTCTCTGGCAGAGGTTCAAACCCATCCATAAAGCTGCCACTAATCGATCTATACTGACATACCCATCCATAAAGAGTTAAGAACAAACTGATTCAAACCCCTGGCAAATATTGATTCAATGTTGATTTTCTCGTGACCAATATGCTTGTTCTGACTGAAAATTACACTGCCACATGGCTAACGGTTGCAAGACAATGTGGTAGAAACAGGTCCATTTTTCATTTGCTCATTTTTTCATAAAAAAAACAGTTTTTTCATTTCTCAAAACAGTTCTAATACTGTAATAGCTACCAAGCCTCTGCATGTCTCCACAACAATTCAAGATTGCACCTTTTTTTAGCAACAATCTGGGTTTGGATGCAGGAACGATTATTTGCCATCAGTCTGGCCTTGTGCTTACTTTTTTTGATGGATTGAGGTCTGGACTCTGGCTGGGCCACTCTAAAATGTTGATATGGTTCTCTGTTAACCATTTCTTGCCTTGTAATGGTCCAATGCCTCCTTTTGAGGCAGGTCTCTTGGGTCTCTCTCTGGTCTTTTCCTCCAAAAATCCTAATGTAGCCCGTTGTTTTAGTGTTACCATTTACTTTGATAAAGTCACCAGGTCCCATTGTCTGAAAAACTACCGGAAGCGACCCAGGCCATCCAATAGGCAGCAAATTTCACAAATGCTTTTAAACTTTCAAATAGGCTACATCAAGTCTAGTAGGCTTATACACTGACCCAAATAAAGCTTTACCCACTCACATTGTTAGGCCATATTACTGTCCGTAATACTGTCTTTTTTCTTCGTATCACTTCTTCGTATCACATTCATAAACAAATAATGAATTAACAAGTCATTTTTTGATTTTGGATTCTGAATTGAATATCAAATGAACAAAACATACACGGACCGAATTTCTTTGAATTTCATTGCATTTCAATTCTACTTCCTTTAATTCAAAATTGAATTGTAATTCTACATCCTGTTTTTGACCTCAAATTCAAGAATTGAATTGTAATTTGGGAGTCATTCTCAATTCAATTCAGAATTTTTACAAGCCTGGTGGAGAATCCTCCAATAGCATGTCATCGACATGACTCGTATTCCCTGGCTTCTCTAGCATGCTGCCCACTGACGTACAGTAAACGGAATAAGGTCCTGAGTGGGCCGTGGCCAACAAACAAATAGGCCTAATTTGACTTGTTGAAACAGTATCAGAAAGTAGAAAAAGTAGGCCTATAATATGGGCACTTTAAGGCACCATCTTGTCTACTTTTGACTAAGCAGAAGTATTTATATTTCTCCATGATGGGAAACTTGTTACCTGTGTTTATGGTGTGGAGGACAGCGGTACTCCGATCTCCATTCAGGGTGGTAGTGCAAACACTTATGGTGTATTCTGTGTCTGTTTGTAGGTTGGAGAATGTGTATTCCAGAGCATCGGTGGAGACAGTCTCCACACATTCTCCATCTCTGCAGAGTGTCAAAAAGTATGAGACCGGATCCAGTCCTGTTGGCTTCCTCCAAGTTACAGACACAGACGTCACATCAGTTTCAATTATTAGGTTTTCTGGTTCAGGAATCCCTGTAAGAGAAGTGTGGGGTTACTGCCCGTGAAAGCGCACGTCTATTTTGCGGCTAAATATTTCTACCTTGTAAAAGCAGGTGTTAAATGTGGTTTGCTGTTAAATGCATCTAAAAGAGAATCTTTCAAAGACGACAGAATCGCTAATTAGACCACCAGTTTTACGTCTTTGTACTACATCAAAAGCAACCTTAACTTTTGTTGGCCTTTTGAACGTCTTACTTTCACATTCACGCCATCCGCTTAAACTTTCCTACTTGTTAGATTTGATAAATCTTCCATAGCCTACGTGCACAAGTAAGCCTAGTTTGAGTAGAACTACTGCTCTTCATTATCTTCCTGCTTGTTGACATTATGCATTGTATTATTTCATGATCGCTAAACGTTGGATTCCTTTTAATGTTGTCATCAGTTAACTTCATTCAACTGCTGCGCTTCTGATTGATTGCGTTAGGGGACGGAGAAAGGCGCAGATTACCCAACGAATTTCAGGATTGATAAATAGGACGTAAACTGAAGTATCATAGTGTGCGCTGTCTGCGTGTTGGCCATGGCACAAATAGCGTTACGTTCGCTAATCTACTTACATCTGGCCCTCAGTGTTTAGAATGAGTTTGGACATGCTGCAGCAACAACGTTAATGAAGCATGTTTATTGAACACGCCTCATCTGTTTATCACCAAGAATACAACAGATATGACATGGTGTCAGAAAGTGGTCGTTTGCAAGTGAAGACAGTAGGGGTGTAAATATTAATCGATTCGTATCGATGCATTGATTATACAGCCGACGATTAGATGCATCGATGCGTCCGCAAGATAATCGATTAATGTATTTATTTTAAGATTTTGCCTCCTGTTTATTTTCAGCATCCACTCGTATGCATACTACCTACTAGAAGCTACAGTATCATGCCTAGCTCGGCTAGTATAGGCCACTATGTGCAGAAATAAAATGGCCTTGGAATTTGAATGGGTGAGTACTCAAGTCATACTTTTATCCTGAAAATTATGACTGAAATTATTTCCAGATTCCACTCAATGTATAGGTAGATAGCCTTCTGCCAAAGTTGTCAAACGCAACTGATCAAACAGGGTATACATTTATTAGCACAGGGGAGGCTATTCCTATATTATATCCTATCCCATCTCTCTTATAGATAGTGTAGTAGGCATGTGATGTAGGCCTACAGTATTTACTTTAATGACCCCCGCCCCTCCATTTCCCGTTAAAATGAAGTGTCCCACTCCTGCCCTAGTAACACCTAACGTGTAGAGAACGTTAGCATTTGGTTCTCTAAAGGTTAGGTTAGAAGCAAATCAAGAACTAACGCTTAGAGAACGTTCCCTCTGGTTATGCAGAAACCTAACAAAGCCTAACGTTCCCCTAACGTTTCGGGAACCACAGAACCACAACGTTCTGCTGTGGTTGCACTGTACCTCCACACAAATGTTCCCGTTTGGTTGTTTTTGGTTCTGTGTGAATGCTTGTACGTTTTTGTAGCATACAAAAGGTTTGCAGTCACTTGATTTAGGTTCTGTGGTGTATTTTCCTAAGTTTGTTACATTAAGAAGATACATTATACCCATTATTACATTACACTCTTATGAATTCTAGTAAACAACATATGATTGTCTGCTGAGAGAAAGGGGAACTCTCTACTAAGGCAAAGGTGAAGGCAAGTAGGCCTACCAGTTGGATAAGATAATACAGGAATAGATGCAGACTGGAGAGTACCAGGAAGACCAGTGGAAAGTACAGGGTGACATTAGGAAAGTACCAGAGGGTCCAAACTATAGCAGAACTACACAAACAACTATGACTCAATAAGAGGTGTCGTCATATTCTTTAAAACAGAAAATGATGGAGCTTCCACTATTGTAAATGGACCCGCTCCCTTTTCTATTCTTTCTGATTGGCTGAATAGGGTTTGGTGATGTTCTTAGAAGGAGGCACTTCTGAGACAGCCAAAACAGAATATAAGACAGAGCACAGCCTTCAGAGAATCAGATGGATCTCGTCGAGGTACCAGCTGGTAGCGCCGCCCTCACTCTATTGCCTGGTAGTGCAGTTCAGACATTGTTTGGATTGTAGTATCATAGTGATACAGTGAATATGAAGAAGCTCTGTCTGCGTGGTCTCCTTCGGATGCTTGTTCCAGAGTGCTGATTGGTGTTTTCTCAAGGGCTAATTGGTAAAGTCTGTGGAATTTTCCACAACAGTTCACTCAAAGATGATTGGCCTTATAAAACTAAGATAAACAGCCAAACAAAATATAGGCATATTTATTTTTAGGCTGATATCAATTTTGCTAAAAACAATACTTTAGTGTTTGATTTCAGTTTTGTAACCGTAGCCTATTACAGTATGATACTTAACACATGAATCAATAGAATGACTTTTTGTAACTAAATGCACTTGCCACGCGTAAAAGTCCAACCGTTACACTCCCACGGCAATAACGTTATTCCGGGGACATCAAGTGGACGTTTGATTGCTAAGTACACGTAATTTGAGCAAAGAGCGCTAGTTCACGGCTTGCTTGGTGTTGCACATTTCATCAGATAACTCATTACATTGCTGCTCTGCATAGGCCTAGTCATGTAGGCTACTTAATATCATATTTGCACTTGGCCGAATCGGGGCTGAACCGAGGACTTTTAATAATAACTTACTTAATGGAATAGCAATAAAACCAGAGAAATGTTAATACAGACCCGTGGGATTTCTTTAGGGTTGCTTAGCAGAAGTGACTTTGAGTTGAGATGAGTTTATTCACAGAACCACTTTAAAATTGGAGATAGAGGGCAGAACCTTGAGGCCATCAATGATCAATCCTGTTCCAAATCTGCGGCCCCCTACAGGCAACACTCATACTTGCGCGCACATGTCTAGTTTGGTATGTGGGCTGAGCACTGGAGATTGGAACAAGACTACTTAATCTAGGATGGAGCCTGTTGACAATTTGAAACATAAGACAGGCATTATGATAATCATTTAGCTCAGCCAGTCTTAGTAACTCAAAACGATGAAATAGGGGATGGGTGGGGGAATTTATCTCTGACCAGGACAGGACCCGTATGACTTTCTTTTGCAAAGATACTAGTTTTTTAAGATGGCTGGTGAATGTGTTGCAGCATATCACATTACGGTAGTTACGGTGAGGTTCAAAGAGAGTTTTGTACAATATAAGAAGGGCAGACAGTGGAAGGAAGTGTGTGATCTTGTAGAACAAGCCAACATACTTGGACAGTTTGTTTACAAGATGGTCAATATGCCATTTAAAGTTAAGAGAGTCATCGATATGGACCCCTAGGAATTTAGTGGCATGCGTCCTTTATTTCCTGCCCATTCATTTTAATCAGGCAGTAACCAGTGTTTATAAACTTTTTGTTTGATTTGAATAAAATTGAATTTGTTTTGCTGACATTTAATGACAGTCTGTTACATTTAAACCAGGAGTCCACTTTGGTTAACTCAGTTTACTATATCTTGTAGAATAAGTGCTTGCTTATAATTTGTTAAGCAAAATGATCTATTTATAAAAACTGCATCATTCCCTCAGTTTGCCTTGAGATGGGAGAAATACGGATTTCAATGAAACCCATGAATAGGACTTCCTGCTTTCAATGATGTAAAATGATGATTTTTACATCATTGAAAGCAGGAAGTCCAACATTGAAATCCGTATTTCTCCCATCTCAAGGCAAACTGAGGGAATGATGCACGACCATTCAAAAACATGACTGGTTTTCTAAAGATACAAAGCTTAATGCTAATCGGTGAAGTGTCCCTTTAAAGATACTACTTATCACAATTTTAAATAAATAGAATTACCGGATATGGCCATTGAATTACCGGATATGGCCATTGACTAGTTTATTAGGAGAAAAAAGACACCATAGACGTGAAAGTATTAGACCTAACCCGGTATAAAAATCCAGCTGACACCCAAGAAAGTTATTCATCTGGATGCTATTGTTGAATCTCAATTTGAAGGTAAAAGTAAGCCTGTGGGAATATATGTGGAAAAATATAGAATTACCAATAAGCAATAACATTGGTTGTTTCTCTCCCACAGCAACCTATCACCTGTATCGTAGCAGTCATCAATGTAAGCCTAATCAAGACCTGAATGTTCAAACCATAAAATAGAGAAATGTAGAGGCAATTAGATTTCTTTTCTTTTTATGTTTAGGGACGTCTAAATTGATACTCTCAAGGGAAGGGAACATCACCAACCAGATTAGGGGGACATTAGGAGAACATTGAGGGAACCAAATATGTAACCAACAGCTAACATTTAGAGAACGTAGCAAAAGCTTTCCGCTGCAAACCAAATGGCAACCAAAACCTAACCAAAAGTAACCTACAGGTAACGTTACTGGAACCTAAGGCTTATGTAACTAGAATGTTCTGGGAACCAAAAATGGACAGTAGGGTGTCTGACTCCTTACCTGTGCAAAAAAACGCAGACACACACTGACTTTTGTTCCCATGGTCACCGAGCGTGGCAACTGTTACATCATACTTGACTCCTGGAGACAGGTCCTGTATGTTGAAGTTGAGCCCTCGCACTGTGAGAGAGCACTGAGCGCTGTGGCTGTTCCAGGTGACCCAGAACTTCTGCTGCTCCCCGCTCAGCCCCTTAGGACACCCCCACTTCAGACACACACAATCTGGCTTCACTGAGGTGACCTCAATCGGCCCAGGGGCAGGAAGAGCTGTTGATTAAAACAAATACTCATAAATGCGTATTGGGATCATGCAGAACACCCTACAGACAAGGGTCGGGTTTCCCAAAATTGTTAAGAAGCTCTTAAGTGCTGAGAACTTCTTAGGAGCGTTGTAAGAATGTTCTAAGAACGCTTCTAAGAAGTTCTTACACTGTAAAAAAAAAAAAGTTCGTTCAACTCAAATTTTCAAGGCAACCGGCTGCCTAGAATTTTTGAGTTCAATCAACTTAAACTTAGCACGTTTTGAAGAACTACAATTATTAAGTTGTGTAAGCTAAGTTTTTCAAGTTCTGCCAACTGATTTTTTTTAATTCAAGTTACTGGAAATTTACTGGAAAGTTTGTAAAAACTTCCTATTTTGAGTTCAGATTACCATCCCCTAATAACGTGTTTGTTCCCAGAATGCAACAGCACCAGTCAACATATTCTGAAAGAAATCACAAATAGTTTCCAACTGAAATGTAATCTTGAAATAAGATTCTAAGCAAAGCTAAAACTAAGTAACTGTGACACTAAAGGCCATACTGTTTTGGTCATGTTGTCATGTAATTGTTTGTTGTTGCTACAAACCATCATGTAGATGACCATCCACAATGACTTAATCCTGTGCATAGAGCTTAGAGTAATGAATATGCTAGCGGCACAAACAGATATTCACATTCTTAGTGATATCATTGTGACTATGAACTTCCTGATTGCAACTAGTGCAGTTGCTGCTTTTACATTAATTCATGATAAATTTGTTAGGGTCAAGAACTACACAAGGAGAAAACCCTGCAAGGAGAAAGAGAGAGAACCCTACAAGGAGAAAATGAAATCCACCCCAGAAAGAATACAGGAACACCAATGGGTGGGTGTTTAGGAAGATTCCAAGGGCCCAGAAATGACAGAGGGCCCTCAGAGAGCCTTGCCCCCAATAACACTATATACAGTATTATTGGAGGAACCCAGAATGTCTGTCCGTCATAGGGCATACATTCTTTAGCAGCATACCTGCAGACACATAATGCAAGAAAGCATTGAGTGGCCGACTTTGTGATGCCGTGAAGGAGCCAGATTAATGCAAATTGAGAAAGCAGTCAATTTCGCATTGCACTCCAATTAATATATGTCTGCTTTCTAAAATGACATTATATTTTGATAATGGTCTTCTCCTCAATGGTAACCCTGACAAAACTCTGAAAATCTGTCACATAGTCATTTTGTTCAATAGTTGAGTTGTGTTATACACATCCAAAAAAGCCACAATAAACAGTAATGAGAAAAAATAGACATTATAAACAAGAAAATAACATTTGCCCATAATTCCTAAGGGGATGGTATCTGAACTCAAAATAGTAAGTTTTACAGACTTGAAAATTCCGGTAACTTGAATTAAAAATACTTAGTTGGCAGAACTTGAAAAACATTGTAGTTCTTAAAAAGATAAGTCAATGCCTTCAACTCAAAAATTCAAGGCAGCCGGTTGCCTTGAAAATTTGAGTTAAACTAACTAACATTTTTTTTAGTTAGGACCATAACTTACAATTTTAAGTTAACTTGATTAGTTTAGTTCTTCACTGTCAACTTGAAAAGTTAGTGAAATCAGTTGACTTTTATATTTCAAGTTGAACCAACTTAAAAACCCAGTGAAAACAAATAACTTGGACAACTTGGACTTCTTTTTTTATGTTGTGTTAACTCATGAAACTGAGTAGACATACATTTGCTTATTTCATAAGTTGAAATAACTTCAGGGAAGACTGCACTGATACATATAATTAAATATTTAAGTTGAGTCAACTTAATTTTGCAAGTTTGCAAGATGCAATTACAAAAAAAGTTGGATCAATTGTTTTTTTCTAGTTTACCATGTCTTCCTGATTTTTTTAGTTATATTTACTTACAAACCTTAGTTTGCAGGACAAAAGGCAAGTTCTAATTTTTACAGTGTAGGACTTAAGAGCTTCTTAATGATTTTGGGAAACCGGGCCAAGGTGTGTCTCTTATCTGAGGAATGTAAGTGGTGAAACAGAAAGAAATGTGTAAATGGAATGATAGCAATGTAACAGTCTCACACCTGTCATGATCATGTGGACAGCTTAGGTACACGAAAGACAGTAAACATTTTAAGCAAATGCAATCCATTGCTATTGAAAAAGCATCGACAACACCCCTCTGTTTTCCTTCTCTTTGACCTTACTTGTTTGGTTGATGTCTGTGGACATTGTTGGGCTCTCAGGGGGCTGCACATCTGCTGGACTGGAGGCATTATCATCACTAAAGATATGCCAAGAACAGTCATTACGCCATGAACAATCGTTAGGCCATGAACAAGCATTAGGCATGAACAAGCATCACTCCATAAACAATCATTACGAACAAGCATCACACCATGAATAATCATTACACCATGAACAATCATTACAACATGAACAAAAGGGAAACATACTCTCACCCACTATGATTAAACTTATATAAAATATATAAAACATCACAACAGTACCCAATGTTGTCGTTCTGTAGGTTTTGTGACTCCATGGTTTCCTTACTGTATTTTATTCTGAGAATTCAATACAATAAAAATGTACACGTAGATGGTCTAATCAACAAGAGTTGTCTTGAAAAAGCATTTCACTGCAGCTATCTTAGTTCTGTGAAGAGTAGCCTAAGCCAAAAAATAACTGATTGGTTCGTACCTTTATCTGAAGAGAGTCGAAATCATGCCTCTGTGTTCACCAAAGCACAGATTTGTGTTAGTGTGACGCTCCACCCCTAACAGGTATGATTTTGAACAGTTCCTGAACTGGTAGGACTCCTCCGACACAATTTCTAACCTCATGCTTTTCAAACTATGCAGCTGGGCATTGTAACACGTTTCTAATGCGTTCAGTATTCAGGACATTCGATTTCACTTTCTGGGAGTTTGTCTAAATGACAAACTCTTTTGATAAATTATGGATTATGATAAATGTCATTGTATCTGAAGTTTAGATGACATGCACATACCTTTTACTGCAGTATTATACAGTTTAGTAATACCTGCCAATGATTTGGAGTTGTTTTAGAGTTTCTCCTCATTACTAAACTAAAACACATACATGCATTAGGCACTGGAATACATCACGCCACTCACTCAACTTACATGTCTTCTTGTCATAAACTTGGCTAACTATCGCACTTGAGTTTCTTGAGGATCAGTGTCCTTGCCAAATTCACTTTTAACAGTCACCATGTCAAACACGTTTTTGCTGTTCTTTGTGTGTGTGTGTGTGTGTGTCTGTGTCTGTGTCTGTGTCTGTGTGTGTGTGTGTGTGTGTGTGTGTGTGTGTGAGAGAGAGATCAGAATCAGAATCAGCTTTATTGGCCAGGTCTGCGTGAACAAACAAGGAATTTGACTGTTAATATTTGCTCTCAAGTACAACACTCAACAAAAACATAAGAAACAGTAAAAAAGAATAAGGGCAGTAAGTGATGTATAAGAATAAAGGAATAAATACTTTGTGTACATTTACAAATAAATAGATGTTATGGGTGGCCTTGTTGTCCCTGTCAAGGTATACCGTGGTTGTGGACACCCCAACAGGCACAGGCAAGATGCAGGATGCAGTATACAATGAAGAGAGAGTGGGAATAGTGCAGTATCAGTATGATGTTTAAGATTAAATATAAAATATAAATACAGTGCAAGGCAGTACAAAGCAAAGATGACGTATTAATAACAATATTGTAACTGTAAGTTTGGAGTGCACTTGATATGAGGTGAGCAGAACAGGTTGATCCACTGACAGGTAGAGACAGGCACTGATAGCTGAGTGAGTGTCTGATGTAGAAGTTCAGGCATGATGGTGTTGAACGCCGAGCTGAAGTCCACAAACAGGATCCTGGCATACGTCCCTGGGGAGTCGAGGTGGTGCAGGAGGAATTGCATACGTCCCTGGGGAGTCGAGGTGGTGCAGGAGGAATTGCAGTCCCATATTGACGGCATCATCTGCCGACCTGTTTGCTCTGTAGGCAAACTGCAGGGGGTCTAGCAGGGGTCCTGTTATGTCCTTCAGATGGCACAACACCAAAGCATTTCATGACCACAGACGTCAGGGCGACGGGGCTGTAGTCATTCAATCCTGTGATGGAGGATTTTATGGGGGACTGGGATGATGGTGGAGCTTTTAAAGCAGGAGGGCACTTCACACAGCTCCAGGGAAGATCTGCGTGAAGATTGGTGCCAGCTGTTCAGCACAGACTCAGAGAGAGAGAGAGAAACAAAGACTTTACAGTTTGATGGTAATTTTGATTCCACAGATGAATGAAAACAGTCAGACCAATGAAAGCGTTAATAAATTGTAATATCGCTTGGTATTAACGAAGACTGGCAAACTGCAAGAAACGCAGGAATCAGGTTTCATTCTGCTACAAGCAGAGAGGGTAAAAATGAGCTATGGTCTATAGAGGCCGTGGCCTTGGCTTGGGACCAAGACCCACGGCCTCACTCGCATCTATTCCTGTTACAAAAACAATCTCTCCCTTCTTCAGTTCTAGTTCTGATAAACAATGCAGTTTCATCACTTCAGTATGAGATACACAAAGTACAGAGTGGCAGGAGAAAAGAAGCAATGTGATTGGTTCTCCACATGGCATATCAGACACACCTACTCACACCTATCTGATTAGCATGCAATGAGAGATATCTTGTGTCATAGAGACACCAAATCAAATCAAATCAAAATCAAATCAGGCTTATTGGCCATGTATACTTGCATATACAAGGAATTTGGTCTCTGCATTTATGCCATCCGTGAATTAGGGAACACACACAGCACACAGTGAACACACAGGGCCAGATGTACGTAGATTTGCGAACGTAGCGCTAACTGTGCCATAGCCAACACGTAAAAAAGCGCACGCAGTGATACTTCAGCGTACGTCCTATTTACCAATCCTGAAATTCGTTGGGTAATCTGCGCCTTTCTCCGCCCCCTAACGCAATTAGCGAAAGTAAACAACTGAACGACACTTCAATCAGAAGCGCAGTTGAATGAGGTTAACTGATGAAGAGATTAAAAGGAATCAAACGTTTAGCGATCATGAAATAATACAATGCATATGTCAACAAGCATGAAGATAATTTAGAGCACTACTCACACTAGGCTATACTTGTGCGCGTAGGCTATGGAAGATTGATCAAATCTAGCAAGTAAAGTTGAAGCGGATGGCATGAAAGTGAAAGTAACAAGTTCGAAAGGCCAACAAAAGTTAAGGTTGGTTTTACAAAGACACAACATTAATTAATTAATAAATAAAACTAACTAGCAATCCTGTTGTCTTTGAAAGATTGTCTTATAGATCCATTTAACAGCAAACCGCATCTAACACTTGCTTTCACAAGGCGGAATATTTAGGCATAAAATACATACGCTTTGATGGGCAGTTTTAGTACATACAGGGGAATACATGATTAGGCATGTTTTACGCTTATCCTCCTCCCATCTTTTTACACGGACCTCCCACTCTCACCTGATATGCATATCGATATGCATGAGACGGAAAGGCACAATTGGACATTCTCAGCTCCCACTCTCACCTGATATGCATATCGATATCGATATGCATGAGACGGAGAGGCACAATTTGACATTCTCAGCTCCCACGACAGGCCGTCTGCGTCTTGTCCTCATTGAGGCCTGTTTGTACATGCCTCGCCATCTCTTTACGAGCACGTTGCGAAACAATTACGCCTGAGGTGGGCGCAAAATCGTTATCTGCTTCACAGTGAGAAGTGTGCTGCCTTCATACAGCGGCGCTCGAGGAGCAGTGAGGGGTTAGTTGCCTTGCTCTTGAGGGCACTTCAGCCGTGGACTGGTCGGAGATCGAACCGGCAACCCTTCGGTTACAAGCCCGAAGCCCTAACCAGTAGGCCACGGCTGCCCCAGAAATATCACTGATAGAATGTTGTAAACATTCTTACACTTAAACCATTATAATCCTTGTACAGAGACTATTAAAAGGATATCAAACATGAATACATTCACATTTCATAACATATAACTACATTGCAACAAGGTTTTCCTCTGGTTTGTGTGAGTGAGCTATTACCAAGGTGTTCCACAGAACATTGGAACCATAGTCATATATACATTGGAACCATAGACATACTGTACACTGTAAAAAATAAATGTGATATGTCAGGATTTTACTGTGTTTTTTTACAGATTTTGTCTGGAATAAATTATTTTTGGAAATGCCATTTATTTTACAAAAATAGACTGTGATTTCACATGTCAAACTTAAAATAGCAAGAAATCACTGTAACTGTGAAAAACACTATATTCATGTTCTTTTACAAAAAAACCCATCAGAAATGCATATATTTCTAATTGAAAAACGTTAACAAATCTTTCGTAATTTCATATGGTTTGACACATTGAAACTATGTTGAAGCCTGATGTTGAAGTGATATTGAAAGTGTCCCCTCTGTATAACGTTGAATCAACATTGGATTTTCAACTATACTGACACATGTGATCTTGTGAAGTGTTGTCCCAATCTCAAATACCTATCTGAGATCCCATAGACCTCTGAAGTTCGCCTACAAATAGGATCCAATGCTGCCAAATTTGCCCATATAAGGAGTTCCGGGTGTTAATTGAAGCTAACTGCCTATGGCAAGTTGCATTGTAAGTTAGCTCTGGGATAGCAAAGATCAAAGTGTGCCATCTTCACCTTTCGAAGATCACAGTATGCACTAAGGCAGAGGACACAACTTTGTAGTGCAAAACGTCTGCACTCGTCCTCGTGATAGTTTAACATTTGCGATAATTCAAAATCCCCATGTTATTTGAGAAAAAAATCTCAAGATGCCGGATCTCCTTATTTGGGCAAAGATGGTGGCTTTTTTGTAGGCGAACTTCAGAGGTCTATGAGGCCTCACACACTTAGCACCTGAGATCAATTAAGTGTGAGTCTTTAGTCCTTAGTACTTAGGGCTCACATTGGCTGAATCCCAGTACAGCAGTTAGGGATTATGGGTAAGTGTTAGTTTTTTGTTTATAATGTTTAATTTTTCCTCATTACTCTTTATTGTGGCTTTTTGGGATGTGTACTGTATGTCATAGAACAACTGATTGAACATTCCACAGAAAATGACTGTGTAAGGGATTTGTCAGGATTACCACTATAGAGAAGACCATGATTAAAATACATGGACATTTTGGAGAGAATGTGTATTTCTTCTTGGGTGCAATGCGAAATTGAATACTTTTTCAATAGCATTCTTTTGCCCCCTTGGCAGTGTCACAAAGTTGGGCACTCAATGCTTACTTGCATTATGTGTCTGCAGAGGCGCTGCTGGAGAAACCCGGGCCCCACAATAATGTTAGTATTATTGTGGAAGGGTTTCTAACATATGGCGTTATTGGGGAGGGACCTCTAAATATGTATTTGATGGGATTTTAAAATTAACAGTAAATTATTGCAATAGTAAACCCAATATCATGTTTTTCCACATTTTTGCGACATGTTTTGAAAGATGAATCACATTATTTTGTGTGTCATATACTGTTATATCACATCAAATATAAATTATAATACAACCAATATCCATGAAAACCAACTAATAACAGCACATTTCTGTAAATGTAAGCATTATTATCCGTAATACAACATTTATTAACCATATTTGTAGGTAATTTCATTGTTTTTAAATGTGAAAATATTTCTAATTAAACATTAAAAACATGAAAATGAGGCAAAATATTTTTAAAATTACAACTACAAACTGTATTTTAATTATGAAAAATAACCGTATTTTTACGAGAAAGTAATTTTCTGTTACTTCACAGTGTTTTTTTGGTACCGCACAGTATTTTTTTGGCGCCCCAGCTGCCGGAAATTTACTGTTTTTTTAAGAGTTTTTTTTTTACAGTGTATATACATTGGAACTGGGTCTTCAGCATTCCACTTTGGTCAGTGGGGGAAGGGGGGGGGGGGGGGTGAGAAAGCCCCTTAAGGCCTCACAAAGCTGCATGGCTGCTGCAATAGCATGACACTCCAAATAACAAGTCTAGAATTATTACTATCACCAATGGCAGCAAAACATCAGGAACAGAGTTTTATTTACAATGTTGCGCAACAAGGCACAGCATGACATCAGCTGCTCTAACTAGACAAGGAAATATTTACGGTTTAAGTGTTCAACCGCAAAAGATAGATAGCCATACAATAACAGTGGCAAAGTCAGGAGACATCCAGCAATGACTGTTCACGCGAAACAGACAACAATAAGTGATATCAATCACTGGTGCCTTCCATGTTTAGGAACAGTACAAATATCATACAGGGTCACAACGCAGGAGCATACCTTTAATGTCATGGTGACCTACTAGTGAGAAATGCAGAACATTAAACCACATACTGGAATATTGGACATAATGCAGAACATTTAACCACTTATAGGAATATTGGACGTAATGCTCAATTCCACTTTCTCTCAAGTTGTAAGTGATGATACCCAGAGTGTTGCTGTTGTGTATCACAGAGTTCTGCTATTTGTAGTAGCACCATAACCATAATAACAACAACAATAGCAGCAATAACCACTGGTAGTGTATATGAATTTATGCAGGGATAGTTTTGGAAAACTGGGAAATGGTAGTCTTAACATATGGCTTTATGTAGGGATGCTTTTGAAAAACTGGGAAATGGCAGAAAACTTTGAAAAGTTTTTAGATTGATTATATTTAAGTGATGTCGTTCCTTCTATTGTAGGGAAACTGGTGAAGAGCTTGGATAGGAGACAGAGTTCCACCTTGAAGACACATAAAAGAACAGAGAGAATGTACCGCACTAAAGACCCTACAGTACCATACTACACTCTGTGTGTGAGCACATGCTATACAGTACCATACTACACTCTATGTGTGAGCACATGCTATACAGTACCATACTGCACTCTATGTGTGAGCACATGCTATACAGTACCATACTGCACTCTATATGTGAGCACATGCTATACAGTACCATACTACACTCTATATGTGAGCACATGCTATACAGTACCATACTACACTCTATATGTGAGCACATGCTATACAGTACCATACTGCACTCTATGTGTGAGCACATGCTATACAGTACCATACTACACTCTATATGTGAGCACATGCTATACAGTACCATACTACACTCTATGTGTGAGCACATGCTATACAGTACCATACTGCACTCTATGTGTGAGCACATGCTATACAGTACCATACTGCACTCTATGTGTGAGCACATGCTATACAGTACCATACTGCACTCTATGTGTGACCACATGCTATACAGTACCATACTACACTCTATGTGTGAGCACATGCTATACAGTACCATACTACACTCTATATGTGAGCACATGCTATACAGTACCATACTACACTCTATATGTGAGCACATGCTATACGTGAGCACATTCTACAGGTGACCACATTCTCTAGTTTATGGTGTGTCTTCTCACCTCCCCACCCCTCAGGTGTACCAGCAGGCTGCAGCAGGGCCTGAAGGAGCAGCAGTGACTTTAGCATATCAGTGGGAGTGGAGCCGTGTGATGGCTGCAGCAGGGCCTGAAGGAACAGCAGTGATATTAGCAGTGGGAGTGGAGCCGTGTGATGGAACAGCAGTGAGGTTAGCATATCCTAGCAGTGGGAGTGCAGCAGGGCCTGAAGGAACAGCGGTGACGTTAGCATATCCTAGCAGTGGGAGTGGAGCAGGGCCTGAAGGAACAGCAGTGACGTTAGCATATCCTAGCAGTGGGAGTGCAGCCGTGTGATGGCTGACTTTAGCATATCCTAGCAGTGGGAGTGGAGCCGTGTGATGGCTGACTTTAGCATATCCTAGCAGTGGGAGTGCAGCAGAGCCTGAAGGATCAGCGGTGAGATTAGCATATCCTAGCAGTGGGAGTGGAGCCGTGTGATGGCTGACTTTAGCATATCCTAGCAGTGGGAGTGCAGCAGAGCCTGAAGGAACAGCAGTGAGGTTAGCATATCCTAGCAGTGGGAGTGGAGCCGTGTGATGGCTGCAGCAGGGCCTGAAGGAACAGCAGTGACGTTAGCATATCCTAGCAGTGGGAGTGCAGCAGGGCCTGAAGGAACAGCAGTGACGTTAGCATATCCTAGCAGTGGGAGTGCAGCCGTGTGATGGCTGACTTTAGCATATCCTAGCAGTGGGAGTGGAGCCGTGTGATGGCTGACTTTAGCATATCCTAGCAGTGGGAGTGCAGCAGAGCCTGAAGGATCAGCGGTGAGATTAGCATATCCTAGCAGTGGGAGTGGAGCCGTGTGATGGCTGCAGCAGGGCCTGGAGGAACAGCAGTGACGTTAGCATATCCTAGCAGTGGGAGTGCAGCCGTGTGATGGCTGACTTTAGCATATCCTAGCAGTGGGAGTGGAGCCGTGTGATGGCTGACTTTAGCATATCCTAGCAGTGGGAGTGCAGCAGAGCCTGAAGGATCAGCGGTGAGATTAGCATATCCTAGCAGTGGGAGTGGAGCCGTGTGATGGCTGCAGCAGGGCCTGGAGGAACAGCAGTGACGTTAGCATATCCTAGCAGTGGGAGTGCAGCAGGGCAGCTGTGTGATGGCTGATGGGGAGCCTGCTGTGCACTCACTGCTGCCCCCTGGTGGTGACTGTGAGGAGCTGCAGGAGGAGCTGAACTATCAGGTGAGCATGAGAGTAACACGACCTATGATTAGAAAATCACACAGGATTCAGAGGCCCACTCCATGCAGTCACATTTCTCACATTCTTACTATTGCCCTGTACATGAGAGTCAGAAAATATATTCAATGATGATGACTACATATAATGTCCTATAGGCCACCAGGCTCACAGAGGCGTTCAGGCTCCTCTCCAGCAGCAGAGGGCAGTATAGAGCATCTGGTGGCAGGAGTGGGGTGCAGTGAGTTCTAACCGTAGTGCTTATGGTGCTACAACAGAGAATCTCTCACTGTGCGGATTTGTTTTTTAGGTTGCAGACATTGTTGTTTAAAGCAGTTGGGAGATCAGGTCTGTAGAAACAGGCATCTGCCAACTGATCCGCACTCTAAAACATGGCCTAGCTCTATCTGTTACATTATAGATGAGGTATGGGAAGAAAGTATTTAGTTTGCATCCCAATTCAATTTTGTGTGTGTGTGTGTGTGTGTGTGTGTGTGTGTGTGTGTGTGTGTGTGTGTGTGTGTGTGTGTGTGTGTGTGTGGGCATACATAAATACAGATATCCTAGTATTTAATGACATGCAATGACATGCTGAAATCTCAGCAGCAGCTTAGCCTTTTGTACGGTATCAGACAAGTGCGGATGCATGAGCTGAAAGTGCGCCTCCTACAGGTCAGATCAATAAATTCCTAAATAAACATCCCACACTTTCAGTCAACCCAGCTCAACATAAACATACAAACACAGACAAGGCCACAAACAAAGAAAGCAGACAGATTCACAGAAATACTACCATTACATATCTGTTTTTCTTTTCATTTTAATTAATTCTTGCTCTCAAAACATACAAAGTGTCACAAGGGTTCTTTTAGGCAATTTTATCCATGTAAACTTAGTGTATTCAGAATACAAACCAATGCCTTGATTACAGAATCAGATTAGCAAGAGATTCACAAGCAATGTCAAACCTATACAAAAATTGCAACAGGAATACCAAGTACCCTTTGTTATGATAAATGTATATGAATATTATTCATCAACAAATTAAAGTTATAAAAAATATTAAAAGTCATTAAAGTAGTCTATGTGAAGGACTAAATCATTTTGCGATGTTCTCAATAAACAGTGGCAAACTCTAGTCACACCCTATAAACCCAGCAAAACTAAACAGAGGCTACTGTGTCCATTGTCCACTTAGGTGGTATTTTCAGACATAGAGTTCAGAAAATAATGTTTAAAAAGATGGGTTTTCACAAAATCCACTCATAAATCATTTCACAAAGATGTTCAGGAGATTAGTGGGGGAGGGAAATGGAGGGCCTGAGAGAGAAGCCTGGGTCCTGTGGGAGCTGAGCCTGTTTGTGCTTCAGGACACCGCTACAGACCTCAATCTGTTAGAGAACAATTTATTAGAATACACTGTAGTTGCTTGGCTTTAATGGCTTGATGATAATAACACCAGGGCAGCATATAGGTGTTACTGTAACTGATGGTAGAAGCACACCGGTGGGGTGTACTATGAACCTTGATTAGTGGGTTAGCGAGGTACGTTGCGCTCAAAGCCAGGGTATGCTGTGACACGTAAGTGGCTCTGTTTTAGCGCTGCTACATCAGCATGGTATCTTATGCTCGTAACTAAACCTGGTCAGGAGGAGCTTTTCAGCAAAGATTTCAGATTACATCGCCTATAAAGCTGAGCGCCGCCTCCTATAGACCCTCCGTTGACAATGGCGTCACCACTTGTGGGCATTTCCGTAGACCTAGGAGCACGCATGCATAGTACAGTAATTAAACTTACTACCAAAGGACGACACATCTAATTAAAAGTCACCTGTAACATGGTTTACATACTATTAGTATAACACAACTTATATTGAATGGTATTCATATCTTTGATTAAAAAGAAATGTGACAACAAACATATTTGCCAAACTGTTGAGTTTAAGAAAATAATTTCACCCAGGGGAAAAGTCTACTGGAATGGTCTAAATCCAGGATATCATCTAGAAAAAGGCTTGGCTATTCCTAACAAGTATTGCATTACAAACAAAGTGAAATAAGTTCACTTTAAGATTCTTCACAAGATGTATCCTACAAATGTGAATATACTGTATGAGTACACAGACATGAAATGCTCCTTTTGTGATATGGACAAAACACTAACGCATATGTTCTTTGGATGTGATAAGATTTAAAAGAATCAACTGACCCTTAGTTATTATTTACTACGAAACCACAAACTAATCGCCACTGATGCTACCTTGTAAAATGTGGCAGCCAAAATATTTTAGATAGAGTGGTGCATTTGTGAATTCCTTAAATTACACAATATAGCAGATTCAACGTTGCTTTTGCATTTTAAAATAATATTCGCTGTATCGGGATTAATGACGAACAATTTTAACTTAGCCTAAGCATTCACCGCATTGGCTATTCTTTGCCAGCACACCTCCCTATTCTTATTTATTGCAGCGGTATTTCCCTGCGCCGTGATCTGACTTTTACCCTCCTCATACTGTAAGAGTTCATTATTCATTAGTTCATCATTTTACTAGGATGCTGAAATAACTGTTTGTATACAACAGATATACTGTAACACCACACATGTTTGCATTTTAATTACAATTGCAATTTCAGTGTCATTGTTTTTGTTAGCCATTCTAATTAATCAGAGTAAATAAAGGAATACAAATTATTGCTGCATCCAATATGATAAAGTTAAAGGTAGAAAATTCACAAAGGCAACTAGAACTGATGTGAGAAGGACGTACCAGATTCATCTGTTTCATCCAGCAGGCGTTGCCTATCTCCTCTGCCTTTTCTATGTCTCAAGTACTGGACGTTGCTTCTGCCTGCCAATCACAGATAAAGCCAATTATAATTTTAGTATTATTTTATTTCAGATATAGCCACACAGGACAGATGTTAAATTCCCTGTGCTAGCATATGCAGGGTATATTTCACAATGGCCAATCAACAACCATTTAGCCATTAGACAACACATCTAACATTACCACTACACAACTTTGGGCTCTGAGCAAACATGTCTACTTTAAGCCAGGTAAATAGAAGCATATTTGAGGTAAAAATGATCTCCGTCAACATTAACATTTTTCAAAGTTTTGCATCCACATTAGAACACCATGTTGTCATTAATTATTAATAAAATGATCAATAGTTTAGCAATCCCTCCATGGCTGGATGTTTGTCGGTGCGGTTGTTTTGAAGGTTTATCTCGCTGCTCATCCTATCTAAGGATTTCCATGTTTGCACATGGAAGGGCAGAGGGCTCCCAGAACAGAACCATACCGCCAAATGAAACATTATGCATTGCAAATAGTAATTAATTATCTGGCATCAAAAAAGTGGTCCTGACTAAAATAACAATAATTGATGCATCCATTATGATAAAGCTAAAAGTAGAACATTCACAAAGGCAACTGGAACAGATGTGAGAAAGACATACCCATTTCTTTCAATTCCACGCTCTTCTGCATGAGTGGACGATCTCTTTTATTAGATGATGAACTTTCTCCTCCATCATATGATCTCCAGCCTTTTCAATCACAGATACAGCTAATTAGAATGTTAGCCTCATGCAGACAGGACCCCAGTGGGCTGAGTGCCAAACAGACAGAGCCAAAGCAGCAACAAACAACATGGCCATCTGAGCTGCACTCATGAATGTTTCACTGGGGTTTACAAGCAGGCACCTCCTTTATTTTGTGTTTCCTTGAATTAGGCATACAGCATACATTTACTATTATTAGGTGCCGCATACATTAACTAGCTAGAGTGCAATGTGCAATTTTAGACAAAGTGTAATACAAAATGTATTTCTCTAAAAGGAATATTTCGGTATTTTACACTTAAAACCCGTTTTCTGTATTGCCTAGCATGAAAACGAGTGTTTGACACCGAAATTTCGACGATTGAACCTGTTTGTGGAATTTGGCAGCTTTAGAATGTAGCTCTATATGGCTTTAACATTGCTCGCTTTGTGCTTAGACTATTCTGTCCTTAAAACACCCCTAAACGTTCGTTTTTAAAAATGTGCACCTCACCGAGTGGTTACTGGTCTTCAACGATCTTCTATAGCAAGTTTAGCAGCGAAATACAGCTTCTGTCATCTTTTATCATGATTTTCGAAATCCCGGAAGTACTTTTTCAGATAACTCACAACCGTGTTTGCCTAATATAACACAACAGAATTTGAATTTCACTGCGAAACTTGCTATAAAAGATCGTTGAAGACCAGTAACCACTCGGTGAGCTGCACATTTTTAAAAACGAACGTTTAGGGGTGCATCCAATAATAAAGCTAAAGGTAGAAAATTCACAAAGGCAACTGGAACTGATGCAAGAAGGACATACCAAATTCTTCAATTCCATCCGGCAGGGGTTGACTTGAACACTCAGTTGGTTCTTGGCCTACTTCGATACCGACCCTGTTGCATGCGTCTGCCAATCACAGATACAGCAGATGAGTATTCTATTCTTCTTTTTTAAGGCAACACATTTAACATTTTGCTTTAAGCAAACCTACATTAAGAAGGGAACATTAAGTCAGGAAAATATAAGAAAAAAATACTGTGAATGGAGGGGCTGGAGTGACAATTCTAATATATGCACATTTATATTATTATGCACATTCCTTTGGCTTTATGTGGACAAGACCCGAGTAGCCTGCTAAACTGAGAACCAAAGCAGCAAAAACAACAGCCATCAGAGCTGCCTTCATGAGCATTCACTGGGTTTTCAAGAAGGCAACATCTTTATGCTTTTCAAAAAAGAGAGAAGAGATCCGAGGCACTCTGATACTGTATTAATAAAAGTGTTTTACTTTGGACCAGCCGACGTCGGACATTCAACTTTCTCCTCAATATTGTCTACTCTCGAAAGGACTGTCGTACGCTCCTACACATAAAGCCAACCCGTTCCAAACAAAAGTGGATCTATATCAGTTTTATCGCAACCTTCACTTAAAGGCATGGTATCACAATCGACCCACAGTGTCCAGGATACAAGAAATGTTTTGAAGCAATTACGGAAAATAAACTACAATACAGACTACATTCTTGTCACTTTGAATGTGGAATAGATCACTCAGATGGACTTTTGGCTCTTCACCATTATCTACAGGAAAGGCCTGACAATCAGAATCCCCCCACTTCATTGTCGACCTAACATGTTGGACCCTCAACAACAATTGTTTCCTATTCCAGAACAAGTTGTACAGACAGACCAAGGGAACCGCAATGGGAGCTGCATACGCTCCGAACTATGCTGGCCTACACCTGGGATTGTGGGAACAGTGGTACGTTTTAAGTTCAATATAAACAATTTATCCATTACTATGGACAGTTTCCACCCGAGCAGCTTGATTTCAAAACATCCCATATGGACAGTTTCAGAGACTGAGATGCATATGTAATTCGGACTCTGACTTCAAAACACAGTCAACTGAAAGGAACGTTTTAAACAAAGAGGTTACAACAACAAAACTCTGAACTATTGTCAAAAACAAAATCAACTGAGAGAGCAAGCCTTTTCAAATCAGATTTTTAGCTCTCTCCAATATTCCAGGCAAACCAACAAAATTAAACAAATCATTAAGCGGAACTGGGATATCTTATTGAGCGACTCCAGTCTTTCCTCTGTTTTTTCAGATACTCCACAGTTTGCTGTAAAGAGGGCCCCCACCCTAAAGGATAAACTGGTAAAAAACTATGCTTCAGCCCCAAACCAAAAAACCTTTTTCTTTTACTAAACCTGTAGGCACATTTCACTGCGGAGCCTGCAGCCACTGTACAGTACATACAGTGCCCTCCAAAACTGTTAATATCACTGTATATTAACAAAATGACTCACTTTAAGGACTCTACTGGTAAAAAGACTTTCTACTGTAAAAATTTTGCAAATTGTGATTCTACTCATGTGATATATCGTTAAGATTGTAAGTGTGGGTGTTTCTATATAGGTCTCACAAAAATGAGACTGCGGGACCGATTCGCAGAACATAAGTACGCCATTAGGACGAAAAATCTCAATTATCCCATTGCAAAACATTTCCAACTCTCTGGACAATGCAACCCCAATGAACTCACAATCATGGTCATTGAAATTAAAATAAAAAAATTGGCTCAGAGGGAAACCTACAGTACTGGATTGATACGTTACAAACTTTGAAATATCCTGGACTTAATGATGAGCTAGATTTTTCTGTGTTTTTGTGATTGTCTTGCTGTCATAGGCCTACTATATTTTGTGATACATAGTGTCTAACTGAACTTTACTGGCGTGATTGTACTGTATATACATGGTCAACCTCTTAGGAGTAAGTGTGAGTGGTTATTAACTGTCCTACATGCTACTACTGTACGCTATTATTTGCTGGTGGTATTTTTACATGGGTACAGTCTAGCCTATATCTCCTTTGTATTAGTATCTCTTGACAATGTTATGTGTTAATGGTCATATGATCACGTCACATGACTGAGCTCTATCTTATTAAGTGCACCTGTGTCATCAATTTTAATTAAGCCCTGAAGAAGGTCGGAAGTGACCGAAACGCGTCGGCTGGTCCAAAGTAAAATAAAGACTTTTATTAATATATCAGAGTGCCTCGGATCTCTTCTCTCTTTTTTGACATGCATTCCTTTTGATCCTGATAAGCTCCTGATTCTGGAATTTTACTTTGTCACCCACTGAAGCAATCACTTTTTCTCTCTCCATCCTTGTATTTTTCATGGAAATGAACAATTACAATAAAAACAGACTGAGGTAGTGTGTGTGTGTGTGTGTGTGTGTGTGTGTGTGTGTGTATATTTGATTACTGATGGCCAGTGTCAAACTATTAGTCATTCATGTTCAGGAGTGCAATGTTCTATTACCTGAACACATCTCTTTAAGGTCTCCAACTGTGTCTGTAACCCAGTGTAGGGATGAAGCTTTCATTTCTGTGTTTAATTCTTCCAACTTCTGAACTTTCTGACCATCTCCCTTCTTTTTCATCTTCTCAATAACAAACTCCAGATTTAAAGGAGTGGAAAAAGCAGCCTTCTGCAAAGCGATCTCTTCCAGTTTCATAATGCATTGGTAGGCCTCCTCCAACAACTTACACTGATTAGCCTTTGTGGCACTCAAGTCTTTTTCAAGTGCTTTCTTCATATCCACTTCCTTATCATACTGTTGTTTCAAATGCTCAATAGTCTTTGTAGCCTTTTTGGTTTTTGGAACATACCTGAACATCACTTTGGCATGTTGAGAGTAATGGCACTTGCCAGTACACACAGTACACTTGTTGTTGCTCATGGCGCTGCACCAGGAGAGGTCTTTCACCCACCAGCAGTCTGGATAGTGGCAGTTCTCCTTACAGACGGTGCAGACTGTTGCTCCTTTGTTCAAATGCCACCATGATGACTCAATTGGGACCTCGGCCATGTAAGGCTCATCAACTTCAAATTCGACTTTATTTTCCTCTAAGGCTTTTTGAATCTGCTGTAGCTCATTCTGTTTCAGTTCCTCCATCCTGATGGAATCTTGTAGTCTGTTGACACAGGCTACCAGCCTCTTGCGCGCTCTCAGAACACCTTCTGTCATCTTAACTTCTGTTCTAACAAAGCCTTCCAGAATGTTGAAAAACTTACTCATACTTTTGTATCCCAAGTTCCACAAAGCCTTGTAGGAATCCTTCTGATCCTCATCATGGGCCTCATTTTGTCGGTTGTTAAACATGAAATGCAGTGCTTTTCCATTTGGGTCTTTGGCACAAGGCACTTTTGCTATATTGAGGGCCTCGATGAGGTGGGGAGCAGATAGACCATCTGAGTATGTGATGAAGATCACTATGTTTTTTTCAACATCTTTACCAAACAGTGAAAGAATGGCACGAAAAATATACTTCTGAGAATCAGTAAGTCGATTCTGACTAGCTTTCACCACAAGACCCACAACTTCAATATCATGAATGCCATCTTCAGATTTGAATAACACATGCAAATTCTCTGCAATCTGCTTGTCAAAGTTAATTCCTTTCGTATCGCCATACCCTGGAGTGTCAATAATTCTCAGACCGCAAGAACTCTTTTCCAGAAACAGTTCATAAACTGTGATGCTAGAAGTTTGAGATTCTATCTGTTTTTTATTTTTATCTTCAGCCGTGATCTGAAACCATGCTCTGTCCTCCCATTGTACCCCTAACACATAGTTGACCATGGTGTTGATGAGAGTGCTTTTCCCCGTTCCTGTTTGTCCAACTATGAGGATGGTTTTAGTAGGTTTACTCTCGTCTCTTGTTCCATATGTCCATCTTCTGACTGCTTCTAACCCATCAATTTTAGTCTTCTCTGTCGGAAGCAAGTAACATGCTGGGCTGCCAGATTTTATTAACTCACATTTTGCAATCAGTTGTCTTGTGGAGAAGGAGAGAGATAGTATAAATTAGAATATGTTCAGCTTTCATGAAATAAAACCAAGTCGATGACTCTTTTCATATGCAGTAACTGAGCAAAAAATATTTTTGAGCTGTTTGGCCAATTAGCTGCACACTAATGCACCTTTGTGCAGGATACATTCTGCTAACCCTCATCTGTATTTGGCTGTGCTGTGTTTTGGACTAAATGTTGATGGGAATAATTGAATGACCATTATTCTTGTCTCAGAGTTGGCTGAGCCCTAATTCACATTTGCATTGAAATAACATTTTCTCTCTCTCTCTCTCTCTCTCTCTCTCTCTCTCTCTCTCTCTCTCTCTCTCTCTCTTTTTTGATCTATTCGATGCAGATGCAAATGCCATTGCTTCACCCACAGGCTAGGAACCTTTTGGTCCACAACACCTTTGTTCTGTGTTTGTTGTCTTCCACATTCATGAAAGTGTTGGTATGAATGTTGAGTCATGTTTCATGAATCAGTCATGAATGCTTTATGCAGTTCATGACAGCTGTTATGAATGTGTTATGAATGAACCCGTCAAGTAAAGTGTTACCGATATCTTACCTGAAGAGTGTGTCTAATATGTTAAAGCCTGGATCTTGGATATCTTAAGTCTGCTGTTTTTGTCGAGTACAGTAGCTATATTTTATATAACTACTTTCAATGTAAATGCAGATATTATTACATTTATATCTGCATATGCAGATATTTTCCCATAACAACACAAATGTTCAATATAATTAGATAATAGATCTTTCTACATAGAACTTAGATCTTAGATCGCAGAGACCGAATTTCCCTCACAGGATCAAGAAAGTATATACACTATTATTAATGATCAATTTTAGATCAGGGGGAAGGGGGAAGGGGGACATTTAATTTTGTTAGTCTTATTCATGATTCATACTGTGGATGATGGTACTTACATTAGGCATTTATTGGTACATGCCCAGTAGAACTGCTCTTTTCCTAAAATGAAACAAAATTAAATATTTGTTCAAAAAAGCTTTTGAACAAATTTTGAGTTTTAGACTGGTTTCACCAAACCCATTTACTTTGTGAACAGAATCTGATGACTCTCCATTGAGGATTATTTCCTGTCATTGCATCCTAATGGACACAGGCATTCATTTTGAAATCACTGAACCAGCCTAACCAATTGTATTGACTACCATGTATTTACCTTTGCATGAACTTTACACAAAGCAACAAATATGTGTGTAACTGAGAGCACAATCAATTATATATTTTTTGCTGAATCAAACAGACATCTTGCACAGCACCATGACGATTGAGGGGTGCAAAAAGTGGTTTACTTTGATGTTGCCTTCTGTATCCAGATTGTAGCCGCCTAGTCCCATTCTAAAAACTCAAACTGGTCTTCCTTACCTGTTGGGATGGTCGTAGAGATGGGCTTGCTCTGACCCCCGTTTTTCTGGACAGTAATAACACTGATGGAATATTCTTTTCCCATCATCAAGTCAGAAAAGGAGCACTGAAGAGATTCGGTGGTAATAGTCTTCAGATATTCTCCACCACTGCTGAGGGTGAGCAGGTATGACACCTCATCAACTCCTGCTGGTTTACTCCAACTCACTGATACTGATGTTTGATCAGCCTTCAATGATACATTTTCAGGAGCAGGGATATCTGAAACAATTTAACATATTGTCAACAGTATGTCAGCTGCATCTGAAACAATTTAAAAGGAACACTTCACCGTTTTTTCATATTAAACTACGTTATTCCCTTATTTAAGACGAGTTGATACATACCTCTCACGTTTCAATGCGTGCACTCACTGGCTCTGGCGCGCAGCGCTACTCTGATAGCACTTAGCTAGCCCAGTTCATTCATTAGGACCCAAACAGAGATGAAGTTAGAAGCGACCAAACACCATGTTTTCCCTATTAAAATACAGTTACACGAGTAGTCAAACGTGGTGCATTTCTAAGCAGGTAAGAGGGATAACTATATTGTGTGGCGGAATAACAATTGGGTGCGCTTCGACTCGGCGCAGTAATATCATCACTCCAAAGTGAAACTGAAAGTGCAAGAGTGAAGATATTACTGAGCAGAGTCGAAGTGCTCCCAATTGTTATTCTGCCACATAACATAGTTACCCTCTTACCCGCTTAGAAATGCACCACGTTTTATTTTGTCTCCCCATACTTGGTCGTGTGACTACTCGTGTAACTGTATTTTAATAGGGAAAACATGGAGGTGTTTGGTCGTTTCTAAATTCATCTCTGTTTGGATCCTAATGAATGAACTGGGCTAGATAAGTGCTATCAAAGTAGCGCCGCGCATCAGAGCCAGTGAGTGCACACATTGAAACGTGAGAGGAATGTATCAACTCGTCTTAGCTAAGGGAATAACACAGTTTAATATGAAAAAATGGTGAAGTGTTCCTTTAACATATTGTCAACAGTATGTCACCTGCATCTGAAACAATTGAACATATTATCAACAGTATGTCAGCTGCAGTAGGCTACATCACAATTAAAATCATTCATTTGATCTAACTATACAGGAGAGATTATAGTGTGACAGTGAAGTATGACAGCAGATAATCCCCCGAGCGTGTTAGGATTTACAGTTCAGGACATCCATTTTAATAAATGGAATGGCCCCATTATTAAAACTCAAACTGGTCTTCCTTACCTGTTGTGATGGTCTTAGAGATGGGCTTGCTCTGACCCCCATTTTTCAGGACAGTAATAGCACTGATGGAATATGCTCTGCCTATATCTAATCCAGAAAAGGAGCACTGAAGAGATTCGGTGGTAATAGTCTTCAGATATTCTCCATCACTGCTGAGAGTGAGCAGGTATGACACCTCATCAACTCCTGCTGGTTTACTCCAACTCACTGATACTGATGTTGGATCAGCCTTCAATGATACATTTTCAGGAGCAGGGATATCTGAAACAATTTAACATATTGTCAACAGTATGTCACCTGCAGTAGGCTACATTAAAAAGATAAATATTTCTGTGATTTAACTCTATTCAGGAGAGAATATAGTGTGATACTGAAGTTTGATAGATGCCTTATCTAATGTCTTAATACATATGGTTAAGGGCATTATTCACTCAGAACATACATTTGAAGGCATAGTCTCGTTACAAAAACTCAAACTGGTCTTCGTTACCTATTGTGAAGGTCTTAGAGATGGGCTTGCTGTGACCCCCATTTTTCAGGACAGTACTAGCACTGATGGAATATTCTCTCCCTATATCTAATCCAGAAAAGGAGCACTGAAGAGATTTGGTGGTAACAGTCTTCAGATATTCTCCACCACTGTTGAGGGTGAGCAGGTATGACACCTCATCAACTCCTGCTGGTTTACTCCAACTCACTGATACTGATGTTAGATCAGCCTTCAATGATACATTTTCAGGAACTGGGATATCTGAAATATAAAAGAAATAATATATTTGATGCAACAGTATGTCACCATTTTCTCAGAACAGATACACCTGCTTCAGTAAACACATTAACGATACATGAGAGACTATATTGTCATACCTCATCTAATCATCTACACAGCACTGAAACTATACCTGTGTGTACATTTGCAGAGACACATGCACTCTGGCTGCCATCATTAGAGAGGGTGGCAACAGTAAATGTGTACTTCTCTCCTGGGGTGAGGTTCTGAATATCAACTTGCAGGCCCGGCACTGAGAGAGCTCCATGTTGTTCTCCACGGTCTGCCCCACTTCTCCATGTGACTCTAAAGCTGTGAGGTTCAGTCAGTCCATCAGGAGCTCCCCAGCTCAGACACACAGAGTCGGTCTTCACTGAAATTAACTGAATTGGTTTGGGAGCAGGGAGGTCTGGAGGAAAAACAAACAAGAACCAATCAATTCCATATTTGAGTCCAACACATTAATTACTGGTATATGTGTATTTTAGCAGCACATTTTCAGCGTAGTCTATTTTGCATGACACTGAGGGCCAGATGTACTAACGCCAACTTCAGGCATATTTGTATCGCAACATGCACGTAAACAAATGCCGAAGTATGTGCAAACATTCATAGAAGGGTCAGGGAGCCAATCAGAATTTGAGATTGACCAACAACATGCTATATCAAAGATGGTGGAAGAACTTAGCCTTATCAACACTAGTATAATACCACATAATGCTTTGTTTCTTCCAGCAGACAAATAACGTTCTATAGCAGTGAAGGTGGATGTGGTGTTAGCTCATCCAAGGCATACACTTTGTATGTGTTGTTGGTGACCATTCTCCATAAAACATTAGCCTCACTGTTTTAATTGTGCATATAAAGAATTTTGATAATGGACTCATTTACATACATTGCTACATTATAAAGCCATATGATGTTGCCTTACTTTTCAAAGCAGTCGGTTTGTTTTCTTTCATCTGAGGATTCTGTTCCTAAAAGTACATTACATAGTGTAGTATCACATTATTATCACATTATTCTATGTTTTTTAATATCCAAAATATAAATGTTATTCTTTACCAGTTCTGCTATGTCATGTCCATTGTGCTTTATTACAGCACATAGTGCACACACTGGGGTCTGGTCAGTCCTGCAGTAGAACTCCAGCTCTCTGTGGTGCTGTGGGCACAGTCTCTGTTCCAGATCTCCAGTGATGTCCACCAGTTTGTGTCTCTGCAGAGCCGGAACGGTGTAGTGATGACTCACGTGGGTCTCACAGTAGTAGATCATGCAGGTCAGACAGGACTTGGATGCCCTCATTGAGCAAATTGCACAGAGCAAGCTATCAGTGCAAGAAAAAGATCATGTTACAATATCTAGCTTCATATGCTTGATTTTTTGTGGGTTAAGATACAAATAAATATGTTCTGAGTAGACTGATACTTTATAAGCATACCCTGCTGAAAACAGCCTGACCAGCTTAAGGTGGTTTGCTGGTTGACCAGCTTGATAACCAGCTTGTTTGACCAGCCTATGATGGTTGACCAGCTAGACCTGGCAGCAAATCTCTCACGAAAACATACCTTCAGCTGGTCTAAACATCTTACGCTGGTAATTCAGCTGGTTTTAATTGTCGTGCCATCTCAAGCTGGTCATTTTAGTTGGTGTTGCTGGTCTACATTGCTGGTTTTAAAGGCCAACGCCCACCAGAAGCGTACGCGGCGCGCCGCGCCACGGAAAAAAATAGAATTCCATTGTTTTCAATGGAGCATCGCCCACTGGAAACGTCTGCCGCGCAGCAGCCGCACAGAGATAGAAAACTATTCTAAAATCCTGCGCGTCAAGCCCAGACCACCGAACACCGTTGAACGCCGCTTCTGGTGGGCGCCGGGCTTAAGTGTAGGCCTACAAGATCTGGAAAATCAAGGACAAGGAGTACGTTCTCTGATGGACCATTCAGGGTCATGGCTGTAGTTTTCTTTCACTAGACACACTACACATTTTGTAATCTGGTCAGTCATGCAGTAAAGATCTCTGGAATGCTGTTGGCAGATATTTTGTTCCACTGTCTTTGACTCCACCAGCTTGTGTTCACGCAGAGCTGGAATTATGGTATGCTGAACGACACATTCGCTACAGTAGAAGCCTGGGTAGGTCAGATAGAGCTTGACGACTGTTGCTGTCTTACAAATAATACAGTAGGCTACATATATTGTCCCCACTACACATTAAAACATAGCACAGTATCAGCAAATATGTCATCAATATTGTATTTCCAAAAAAATATTTTGGATCCAAAATGTTACAATACCCCTTGCTGCTGGTCCCCCCAGGCATCCCATCAGTATACAAGTCCTCTTCTTCGTCAGGGTTATTTTTCTCCATTGATGACACAATGTGAAGATTGAAACTAGAATTACACAAGAATTGCTCTTCAGAAATCCAATGTAGGATTGTTTTGTGCTTAATACAAAACATGTGATACATTTTCTTCAATGTTCAATGCAATATATTACAGAATTTACTGAAATCATTATTTCAGTTTTTGATGGAGGGGTCTGTCCTCTACATAACATCACTTCTACAGTACATTTCTGTAAGAAGAGGAACATGTTGTTTTCAGACAGGCAACTATAGACGTTCAGCCTCAATAAACAATGCAAGTGTATGTTTATATCTTCCTACAGAAATGTAGAAGTGATATGATATAGACTGGCCAGCAATACTGTATCGATTGACATTTAACAATCAGTTGGGCAAGAGTTAATACTGTTCTCTGAATCTCTATTGTGCATTACACCTGCACACTGCTTCACATTAAATTGAGAAATTTAAACAATATTTTTTAGTGGTTACCCAGTAGAACCCTCTCTCAAAACAATTCAGTCTCTCAAATTGTATTGAACTGAACGTACATGGTGATTTAAAATGTGTTTATAAGAATTATACTTACAATGGCAATGAGAAACAAGAAAATGAAACAATGAATCATGGAGATACTACAAAATGTCATGTTTCACAATGCATATTGCTACATCTCTCATACAGAATTTCATAGAGAAAGTTGATCACAGCTACTGTAAGCACTGAAATTCACAAGGACACACAAAGAAAAAAAAGTTTGTATGTACCTGGTATGATCTATAACAGGGAATTTTCTGCCACCATAACTTCATGTGACAACAGGAAAGAACTAAATTGACTGTGCTCCTGCAGATAATAAAAGAGATCAGTGCCCCTCCCTAAATGCAGAATTAAACCAGGCCCCCTGTAGATCATGTGACTTCAGGGAATTCAAACCTGCAGAACCACTGCTGCCGACGCAGGAATTCTTGTGCAGTTTATGGGTGTGTTCATGATTGCCACTCGGAGTGCTCCAAGTAGGCCTTCACTGAAACGTTTTAACCATGCGTTATTATTTTTTCAGAGGGTCAGATCAAATTTACAATCACACCCTGTCGGCCAGTGTGACAGGTGCGAGCTGCGCAACATTGCTTGCAAATGTAAACAATCACTGCTGTTGTTTTATTTTATTGATTATAGCATAGTCACGAAAGGCAGATTTGAGGGCAGTTTGCGGGCAGGCTGCTAGTTGAATAGTCCTGCCATATGACATAGCTAGCGCTCTTGAGAGGGTCATTACACCCAATCACAATTTGTTTTTCTTTGCACACACACACACACACACAATCACCTAACATTCATATTGTACCAAAGTTAAAGAAAAAGAAAGGGAAATGTTTCACTGGATCAAACATGATTGTTGCAATAAAAATACTGAGTGCTCATCAAAAATGGGCCTCCAAGTCATCAAAGGGAAAAAAAGAATTAAGGCACTCCATAAAAAGCCTTGATCGCTGGCCACATGGCTAAACACCAATGTTCACAGGTGATACCAGATGAGTGCCACTCCCTAAATGTTGATTTAACCCCCATTTGACGATCATGTAGGGAATTCAAACCTGCTGCAGCAGTCTCTAAGAAGTGTTCATAACAGAAACTGTTGTTTTAGCAATAGGCTACTAAGTGTTTCATTTAAAGCAACATCAACAAAAGGTTGATAATGCAGCTAGTTAAACAGGTTTTTCAGAGCTTGTGGTGAGTGACACACACACACACACACACACACACAACAAACACTGGTGGTGCAAGTCATTGCATCTAGCCTAATGGGTCAGTTGGTTGAACTTGCAGATCTCTTGACATATCAAGTCTGGTGCAGTCAGTTGATCTAGCTTAGAAACGCAGGCGCAGGCCAATCCAAACTTTTCTCATCTGTCGTCCCTCGTTGGTGGAATGCACTATCTGGTCCAACTAGGGCAGGAACATCCCTAGCCATCTTCAAAAAAGGTCTGAAAACCCAGCTCTTCAAAGAACATCTCCTCTCATAGCACTACTTCAGACAATCGCACTCACTCATGCACTTATTCACTTATTTATGCACTTATTAGACCCACTGATGCACTTATTGTATTCTTTATTGTTGTTCGAAATGCTCTTAAAAAACCTAATTGTTTTTTTCCATGTTGTAAGTCGCTTTGGTTAAAAAGCGTCAGCCAAATGAAATGTAATGTAATGTAATGTAAAAGAAACACAGGATAAAATTCCTCACACACAAATTAAAATAGCCCCACATAATCACTACCCTTCACCACACCTAGATATTAGCATGGTTGAATTTCAGTTAGCCTATTAGCCGGTTTCATTCTCAAAAAGTGAGAATCTTCAAAATAAACTGTCTGCACACATCAGTCCGTATACAAACATTTTTTTAAAGGCAGCCTAGCTTTCGGTCCTAGACCGGAGTGTGTTCAAACTATTATTCCAACATATTTAGAAATTTTAACATGCTTATTTGTGAAAACATACTTTAGTTTCGCTTTCCTGACATCTCGTTCATTTCATCTTTCACTTCGTTTTAAGCCTGCATTGGAGTCCACTATATGTTAGGGTGGATTTAAGTGAAAATTTGCACTTTTACTGGCTTCCTCAAGTAGCCAAATGGGACACCTTAAAGCCTGATGTTGAAGTGTTGAAAGTGTCCCCTCTGTTTTACATTGAATCAACATTTGATTTGAAGTTCTATCCCAATCCCAAATACCTATCTGAGCCCATAGACCTCTGGACCCGTATTCACAAAGAATTTTAAAGATGAACTGAACTGAAATAATTAACGTTGAAGACGTGTTGGTTATCACAATTACAAATAAATTGCACTAAAAATTTGAATAAAAAAAATCCATACATAGCCTTTTTTAAGCAACACAAAAAAAAATGCGTTTGTTAGTATTAGAACGCTCAATTCCAATGACGTCACTGGCATGGTAGGGCCTCCGAAGCAAGAGCTGCAACATATGGTATACTCACGAAAATGAGCTATTTTAATGTCATGGGTTACACATTTTGAGCATCTGATGGACAGGCATGTAGTGTCTGGCTATCACCAGATGGGGGACGATCAGTTTCAGGCCCCAGCACCCCTTAGGTTAAGAAAAAACGTTGACACAAGTCAGACGCACGCCCCCCCTGTCACTTTGCGCCGATAAACGCTAAAATACAACATTATGCAGGATTAAACAGAAATCACGACTAGAATAATTTTGTTGACAAGGCAGGGGGTAGAGAGAATAAAATACAGATGATCAATTTCGTCATCATATAGCAGTTTGATGGAGTAGCCTAGGCTATTCTTGAAACTGGTTCTCAAACTTTTCATCCTAGCCTACCTGTTCAACGTGCAGTCCTATATATATATATATATATATATATATATATATATATATTTTTTTTTTTTTTTTTTTTTTAAACGTAGCCCAATTATATGCCCACGTGTGCCTGCTTTATAGGATGAAAGGGAAAAAAATAATTCCAGCTAATCAATAATACTGATGTATGTGCAGTAAGCAGAATAGGCATGGCTGCATAATCTGATCAAAATGACACAGCTGTTTTGAGTTATGGTTATGGGATTTGGCAGACGCCTTTGTCGAGTTAAGGCTATGTTTATTGTTAAGCATTCAGCTATTGTATTTGTGCCACCACGTACTGACCGACAAGGAAATCGCTTGCTAAGAACTGCACGCCACTTACCCCAGTGCACGGAGAAGTTTTGCCGTGTATATAGGCAAGTGCAGAGTTGGCAGATTTGTTCGTTGTGGATGCTGATGGATATTGCACTGATGGATTTTGCACGGATACCTCGTACTATGGATAGCTATTTCTGCGATTTGAACTCAGAAATTTAACTTGAACTGCATTAACAATCTGCCCTCAGACGGTGAACATCAGCTAGCTTCAGGGTGAGTAGAAAGGGACATCGTGTAACAGACCCGCTGTGGTTGTTAGCAGCTTATAAACGCATTATGATCGTGATATATCGTCGGAGTCATGACTTAATATGGAGTCTATGGTCAGGGTGCTGGCTTGTTTAGTTTGACATAAGACGTGTTTCTAACATGTTTAGAGGCTGGAAGTGAGCCCTTTCCCTAGGTTGGATCGTTTGTTGTCTAGCTAGCTTGTTTTGTGACTATGTCCCAGTGTGTCTCAGTTTGTTTTGTTGAACGCTAAGCCTACAGTTAGCTTTATTTGTGTGTGTATGCGAATATACGTTTTTTGTATTTTGACGACAACGTTACATCCAGCCTTGTGCCTAGTAGACATGCTGGGGATAACTAAACCCCTGCCTGGCGTGTGCGTTTCAGCGCCCTGTTTTGCGGCAGATAGCATCGGTGGTGTCTATCGGTTTGCCCTACACCGCACGTATGGTAGCATCACTTGAAAAGACGAAAACTGATGGAATGAACTCAGGTTTCAGTCTTTCATAATTAACCCTCATCAACGACCCTGTTGTGTCAAAAGCACAGCTCTCTAAATAGTTTGTTGACTTAAAAAAAATGTTTGCTACAGACTCCAAATCCTTGGGCTGTCGGAGGGCTAGCCAGTTTAGGCAGATAGGACTAACTATGCATTGAGGGCTGGTTCCTTGTCAAAGTACCCTGCGGGAAAAGGTTACTCAACCCCAGCTGTTACCTTATACATTTCATTACTGCAGCCAGGGGCCTAGTCCTGTTAGTTTCCGTGTCCTTAGCCATGTCAGTTAGCCCAAATGGACTCTAGTTAGCCACAGACCCACTATCTAAGATGCTGCGCAGCTAGTGCTAGTCATAGGCGCTAGACTGGCTTACCATGCCAGTGACGTAGCTGGTTGTTGAAATCCAACATGGCGGCGCCCGTGCAACAACAACACCACTTTCACCGTATCATTTTCTCCCTTTAAACAAATCCAGCCATTTTAATCATTGTACCAATGAGAAGAAATAAAATACATCTGTTATATCACATTTACTTCAAATTTCAGTTCAGTTCATCTTTAAGGCTAATAGTGGGGTACGAATTGTAAATCCGTAGGATTTTTTTGCTAAAATTGATTTTTTCGTTTTATTTGCTTTATTTGGGGTCCTACTGTTGAAAAATGACGGGGTGCAAATTTTCTGACCCCGTTTTGCCCTTCCTCTGGGGGGCGCTTTCTCACCTTGGCCAGGATACTGACTGCAATCACACATCTACTAATAATGATCACATTTTCACAATCTTGGTGTCAATTTAGGGGTTATTGAGGATGCTGAGTCCATTTATGACAGGTTCATTGTGATCAGAAGTTGTTATGACTCATTTTTACATAACATTGCAGTAATAAAGGCAAATCCAATGGGGCAAAGTCGCCAAACAGTAAGTGAGCTCATATCTTGGGAACGCTTTGATGTATGTTAACGAAACTTGGTCACATGACAACTGACCCCCTCCCAAGGGGACACAACAAATTTGGTGTAATTTGGCCAATGGGGGGCGCTATAATTAGCAAACCTGCGTTTAGAGGTTACAGTAGATCATGATGATGTTGGGTTAGCAAAAAAAATCCAATGGCTAGTCATACTCTTCATACTCATATTGATGATCATTGCAAATTTTACCCACTCATTATAAACAATTGCCCATTTCGGATTTTCCTGAAAGAGAAACTAGATCATCAGCAGTCACAACTTCGTTTGGCCCCCTCATTGCTGCTTGCCAATTTTTGTCAAAGATAACTATTTCAACACAATATATGTCTTTTAATTCTGTCTAATGACACAAAGTTGAGAATCACATTGCTAAGATACAGACAGAAGATACAAGAAGACAAAATTATCAAATGATGCCATTTGTAATGGATGGCAGCTAAAAATCGTTATGTAAAAATGTGTGAAAATCAATATCGAATGAAATGAGAAAATTATCTTTTTCTTGTAAACAACTTAAGTGTGACAAGCAGTATGACACAAAATACCCCAGAAATGTTTCACTATCAGTAAACTGAAGAGTGTGTGTTATATGAAAGTCTCGATTTCAGTTTAAAATTTAGAGCAAGAAAATCTAAACCGAGAGATGAGAGGAAAAAATCACATGTAAAATTCTAGCTCTCTAAATAAGGTGGTTCTTCAAATCCAAAGGATAGGAGAAACCCTATGAGCCCTAGGCTGTTTTAAGGGCATTTCCACTACCTTTAGTTAGAAGCATTTATCCTGGTCATTGCAAGTGCCATTCACACATGCTACATAATACAAGAACCATGGTGGAGGGATACTTTGGAGCTGAGCAATTTACAGAAATATGTGGTGTGTGCCTCACAGAAATAAATGGCAATTTTGATTTAGTGATGAGAAATGATTTTTTGACACTTTTTGTGCTCCATATTTGTGACACGAGCTGATCTAACCTGACTTGTTTGCGTGGCACACATTACGTGCACACATGATGATTCTCTATAATAACTTTTTACTGCATCGCAATGAACAAAGTAAAGGCAAAAAAGTGTTTATTTGTCAAACAAATTTGGATGCAAATGAATTGGATACCATACAGGAATTTGCTAGGATCTCAAAACTGGATTATGAATGTGCCTTGCCATAGAGAAACACATGATAATGTTGGATTATGAACATAAGCTATTATGCCACAAAAAATACACAAAAACATGGGGTAAGTGGAGCTAAATGAAGTTATTATTTTGCTGTCACTTCGTCTCTTTCATGACCTAGAAGGTTGTATGGTATCTGTGGATAGCTCTGTGTCTCCTCTTTCATCTGACATGTGTGCCATAGCTTTCTGATCTTTGGTTCAAGAGTAAATCAAACGAGAGTAATGGTAGCCTAAGCTATATGACATTATTATTTGTTTGTCACTTTGTCTATTTTTATAACACAGAAGGATGTATTTGGTATCAATGGAAAGCTGTTTCTCCTCTTTCATCTGATATGCGTGCATGTGTGTGCGATCCCGGGTTCGTGAGTAATTCAAGCGAGAGTAATGGATGTGCGGGTGAACGCAGAGAGCAGTATAGACTATAAATATGATATACTTTGATATAATTTAATGACAAGTGTTTAGTCTCGTTGGAAAGCCCCAGTTCTGCTCTTTCGTGTTATAAAGGCTTCATCTCGCTGCAACTAATAATTGCGGAGCAATGTAACAGAGAAGAGTGGGAGTGTTTTTTGACGCACTTGGTCAATAGGGCTCATAGGGTTAAAAGGGATCCATTACAAATGGCATCATTTGATAATTTTGTCTTCTTGTATCTTCTGTCTGTATCTTAGCAATGTGATTCTCAGCTTTGTGTCATCAGACAGAATTAAAAGACATATATTGTGTTGAAATAGATATCTTTGACAAAAATTGGTAAGCAGCAATGAGGGGGCCAAACAAAGTTCTGACTGCTGATGATCTACTTTCTCTTTCAGGAAAATCCAAAATGGGCAATTGTTTATAATGAGTGGGTAAAATGTGCAATGATCATCAATATGAGTATGAAGAGTATGACTAGCCATTGGAATTTTGCTAACCAACTTCATCATGATATACTGTAACCCCTAAACGCAGGTTCGCTAATTATAGCGCCCCCTAGTGGCCAAATTACACCAAATTTGTTGTGTACCCTTGGGAGGGGGTCAGTTGTCATGTGACCAAGTTTCGTTAACATACATCAAAGGGTTCCCAAGATATGAGCTCACTTACTGTTTGGCGACGTTGCCCCATTGGATTTGCCTTTATTACTGCAATGTTATGTACAAATGAGTCATAACAACTTCTGATCACAATGAAACTGTCATAAATGGACTCAGCATCCTCAATAACCCCTAAATTGACCTCAGATTGTGAAAATGTGATCATTATTAGTAGATGTATGATTGCAGTCAGTATCCTGGCCAAGGTGAGAAAGCGCCCCCCAGAGGAAGGGCAAAACGGGGTCAGAAAATTTGCACCCCGTCATTTTTCAACAGTAGGACCCCAAATAAAGCAAATAAAACAAAAAAATCAATTTTAGCAAAAAAATCCTACGGGACCATTATTTCATGACAATTCGTACCCCACTATAAAAGTAGCTGCTAACTGGCGAATTTCTGGATGTGCTGTTGTTTTCTTGTTTACGTTTTTGGACGTGTGGTTGTGTTGTGCAGTGTTGGGCTTGTGCTATTGTTTAGTGTCAATAGAATGTGATCTTTATTTTTTATAGAACCATGTCTCTAGTGTTGAATGCCTTATTGGGTTTAAACTGACCCACGGGTTCAGAATAAGTTCCTGGGGAACTTGACTGGAAATTAGACTCATAGATGGTTGGCTACATAGTAAGAAAAAAGCACACTTTTCACTTCGCAAAGATTTTAGATACTGAATTGAAAAGCCAACAAACGAAATCTAAGGTCACTGTAATTTATTGATAAAACACGTTTTAAACAGTAGAGCGAAAGTGCTTTTCAATTAGAAAAGTGATTCACAGCTAAAGGTGTATGATCAATAATTATCAGATATAATCAATCATGAATCAACTAATATAACATATTAAAGGCTGAACACAGACTGTATATACGTATATATCATGGTTTTGGTTATGGTTGCTTAGCAGACACCTTTGTCCAAGGCAACATACAAACAAAAACAATACAATAATTCAAATGTAGCAGTTGATTAGACTAGTGTCGACTAAAGGGAATAGCAACATAAACAGTTTATGTTGCTATTGTGTGTAAACAGTTTATGTTATCAATATAAGCAAAGCTAATGAAAATAAACAAAGACTAAATAGGAGAATAGTAAATAAACAAGTCATTCAATCAATTATAATAACAATAACTATGGAATAATGAGCAATACCGTGATTTCCCGACTATTAGCCGCGGCTTATACAATGATTTCGCAAAATTTCTACCGCTATGAGGTTAATACAGGGGGGCAGTTAATATGGTGTTAATATGGTTCTGTTTCTTTTAACTTGCATAAAACACTGTTCTGTGGCTTATACACAATGCGGCTTATATGCGGGAAATAACTGTAATAAAAACAATGTCAGTATAATTCAATTAACTTCAAGCGTCAGAACAATGTTATTAAAAACAAATGAAACATCCTAAAAAAAAGAATCCTAAAAGAAGAGAAAAAAATCATTCTGAAGTAAAAGCTATAGAGAAAACAAATGTTTGAAAATTAGACTAAAATTAGCAACAGGATTCAATATGGGATGGACAATTATTAGAGAGCCAATGGGAAGAAACATAAAAGGCCCAGTTTTGAGCGATAACCAGGGATTGGTTTTTCTTTAATTATTTTTCTTTCTTTCCTTCCCGTTTTGTTTTTTTCCTCATCCTTGCTTCTGCACTGTTGTTCGTATGGGGAGAAGGGGGATTTTCTCCTGGAGTGGGTTTACCACTGGAGTAAGATCGGGTGGCGCTGTAGCATTCTGAAAGAAAAGTATATCAAACCTATAATTATCTATAAACTGTATACAAAGAATGGGGAGCTGTGAATCAATAAACTATCATCAAATACCAGTATATTTGATGATAGTTTATTGATTCACAGCTCCCCATTCTTTGGTGTACACACTATCATTATTTAGAAGAAAGTGTTAAATTAAACTTGGCATGACATTTAGAGATGACACTTCTTAACAGTCCTCTCTTCATGTATAGGACAGTATCATCATGCCATGCTGCATCACATCATTGCTGAGCTGAGCTGAGCTGAGCTTCTCTGCGCTTCTCTGCTCTGAAGCCAGATGCCTCATGAATGGTGTGTAGTAATGTTTTTTCTGCATCATGTACATTAACAGAATTCTATAAATACCTGAAATCTTGTCAAGACCAATCTTCAAGTAACCCCTTCTTTTTTTGTTTGAATCCTCATATTGCTTGTTTAGTTTTTCCAATGTCTTAACTTTCTCAGCATCTCCTGTCTCTCTCATCTTCTCTATCAGGAAATCCAGCTGATCAATAGTGGAAAAAGAATCATTTTTCAAAGCAATGCTTTCCAGTTTCATGATGCATTGGTAGGCTTCTTCCAAAAACTTCTTTTTTTTAGCTTGTGTGTCCTTTAATTCTTTTTCAAATGCTTTTTTAGCATCCACATGCTTTTTATATTGCTGCATCAAATCACGGGCAGCCTTAGTCACCTCTCTGGTTTTAGACTCATAGATCATCTTCTGCTTGACATGAGCCGAGACAGGGCACTTGTTTGTGCACACAGTGCAGTGACCATCTTCCATGACGCTGCAATAGTAGAGTTTTTTAACCCACCAGCATCCTGGGTAGTGGCAGTTCTCCTCACACCTGGTACAGCATGTGGCTGATTTGGTCAAATGCCACCATGATGAATCAATTGGGACCAATTCCTTGTAAGGCTCATCAACCGCATAACTGAAGTCTTCATTGTTCTCCCATTTCTCTTTGTTCTCCTCCAAGGCTTTTTGAGTCTGCTTAAGCATATTCTGTTTCAGTTCCTCCATCTTGATGGCTTCTTGTAGGTTGTAGACAGAGGCCTCCAACCTTTTGCGCTCTCTCAGCACTCCCTTTGTCATCTTCAACTCTGTTTTTTCAAAGCCTTCCAGAACCTCGAAGAACTTCTCCATATTTTTGTATCCTAATTCCCAACACCTCCTGAAGAAATCTTCTTGGTCCTCATTATAAGTCTCATTTTGACGGTTGTTCAATGTAAACAGAAGTAGTTCTCCATTGGAGTCTTTGGCACAAGGTACTTTCGCTTCTTTGAGAGCATTGATAAGGTTGGCAGTAGGCACCATATCTGAGTGTGTAGAGAAAACTACAATGTTTTTCTCAATATCTTTACCAAACAATGACAGAATGGCATCAAAAATATAACACTGAAACGGAGTAAGGCGATTCTGACTTCCTTTCACCACCAGACCCACAGCTTCAATTTCATGAATGCCATTTTCAGATTTGAATAATACTTGCAAATCATCTGCAATTTTCTTGTCAAACTGAATTCCATCAGTAGCTCCATATCCTGGAGTGTCAATAATTCTCAGACTTGAAGGATGTGAATCCAGAAACAGCTCATAAACAGTGATGGTAGATGTTTGAGATTCTGCCTGAGACTTTTTCTTATCTTCTGTGATCTGAAACCAAACTCTGTCACTCCATTGTATCCCTAAATTGTAGTTGACCATGGTGTTGATGAGAGAAGTTTTCCCTGTTCCTGTTTCTCCAACTATGAGGATGGTTTTAGTTGGTTTACTGTTGTCTCTTATCCCAAAAGTCATTTTGCTGACTGATGACTGCTTGTCAATGTCAGCTTTACTTGTCTTAAGCAAGTAACATCTTGGGCTGCCTTTGTTAATCTGTTTGCTTTTTTCAATCAGTTGTCTTATGCACAAAGGGGTCCTGGGAAAAAAGTGTAAGAATATATTGTACATTATCTTAATTATTCATTAAAACAATCTATTTTCATTGGTATTTGTCCAGGAATGAGAGGAGGGTTCATTGGTACCACCTTGAGGAATAATTCCTGTATGTTTGAAAAGGTAAGGTATACAACTGTAGACCCAGATGAAAACAAATATAAACTTGAGTTGAAGAATATTAACTTCTTAAGTATACTTCTCTTTTTGTGTTTCATTTAAAAATATATATACTTAAAAAGTGTTGCCATTAAGTATGACTTACTGGTTACTGGTTTACTAGAAAACTTGAAGTGGCATATCTGTATGTATCTTATTGTAAGAGTATTTCAAATGTTACATAATTCTAATTTGGAAAAGTACATTAAACTGGATCAGGGTGTGTCAAACTCTGGACCCAAGTCAAGGGCCTAACATATTCAATATTTATTTGAATTTAAGAACTTAAGTTTTACACATATTGAATCAAGTGCAAGTGACCGAAAGCTTTGACCTATTAGCTGTTCTGCTATTGCAATAATAGGCCTGAACTCATGTCAAATGTCAAAATAAAGCTAGAAATGCAATTCCAAGGAATTGCCAGTGCATGAAAATGCAAAAATGTACAGATAGATAATCTAGATATGGTTACTAAGGTGTAGCTAGGGTAAACATGGTGGTTGCATAGCTTAACCCTCATGTTGTCCTCAAATCTTACCGACGTTCGTTGTCCTTGGGGTCAATTTGACCCCAGCTAACAAAACTCTCAAAAAATGATTGAAATTATTTTTTTTACCCAGTTTTTTTTGTGGTAGGTACTTAACAAGAGTGTAATAACCACCATCAACAGCCCTAAAAAACAATTCCACCCCCCTACACCCCTTTATGAACCCTGGAACCCTGGCTGGCAATATGGCCAATCCAGCGTCAACAGCCCAAAGGCTGAGTTTTTGGCCTTTTTCAGACCTGCCATAAAAACTTATATGTAATGTGTACTTGTTTATGTGATAATGATAATAAGTACATGTTCTCATACTATTACAATAATAATATTCATATTGTGTCAAATATTCATTTACCTCATGTTTCATAAAAATGGGGTCAAATTGACCCCAAGAACACCAACGTAACTATTTTTTTTACAGGACATTGGAAACATATTTTTGTGCAAATTTCATGTTTACTCTGTTGTACCCTTCAAATGAGGAAAAGTCATGAAACTTGAAGCAAAACAAAAAAAGTGAACCATATATTTTATGATGTTAAACATGGCTTGGGGTCAAATTGACCCCAAGGACAAGATGAGGGTTAAAGAAAGTTGATAGTGTGAAGGTAGACTGAAGGTGAAGTTAAAACTTAAAGGTCTCATCTCATCGTTTTTTCGTTAATTTTGCGGTGATCTGTAGTATTAATGAATGCCCTTAGAGCCGGTTTTAGACGAAAAAATGCTTTGCTGGGTCTGTTTCATGCCGTTTTAGCTTATTGCGGGAGGTGGGAGGGGACGAACGACAGGATTTCGCCTCCCAACATAAATATGCATGATATGCTAATCTACTCGCCTCTGATTGGCTAAGAGCACTGTGACGCTACCTCCAGTTCGTCACTGAGGATTCTACTGCTCCAATCTACATTGCGAGACTAGCAGCCTGCTAGCAGCTAGTCGAGAATCGAGGCTCTTCTGTGGCACAACAAGTCAGTTTATGATCCTGAATCCGAGGAAGAAGTAGAGGTAGCACAAGAACCGCTTCTTGATAGTAGTAGGAATGGTAACGTTTTCATGTCAACTTAAATTTTCTTCTAAAAGTGGACGTTAGTGGCGATCATCATGCTTTCAAGTTATAATAAACAGTTGGAAACGTTCTGAAACATAGACTTGTTTCTTTACACTGTCGACAGCCTTTGCAACCTTCCAGGTAGATATTTTACTTCACAACAAAAGGTTAGCACCCTGCTAAAGCAATTTAGCCACTGACGTTGCTTGCTAATCCTATGATAGTTACGGCTTGAATTCCTGGATACCAACACAATCAAAGATCATTTGATCATAATAATGATCTAAGCAAAAACACTTACCTACCTATTATGCTTTCAAGTTATAATAAACAGTTGGAAACGTTCTGAAACATAGACTTGTTACTTTACACTGTCGACAGCCTTTGCAACCTTCCAGGTAGATATTTTACTTCACAACAAAAGGTTAGCACCCTGCTAAAGCAATTTAGCCACTGACGTTGCTTGCTAATCCTATGATAGTTACGGCTTGAATTCCTGGATACCAACACAATCAAAGATAATTTGATCATAATAATGATCTAAGCAAAAACACTTACCTACCTATTGCTAGGTGCACTTGCAGGAATAGCGCCACAATGCCCACAGAAGCAAAGAATGTTTGCTGCAAGGAGACTGCCCCGGTAATGAGAACTAGCATAACTTTGGTTGATGGAAGTTTGTTGACAAAGGTTATTAATATTGTTTATATTCACGTGTGCCACACATTGGTTCCGTATCATTGGTCCGACATGCCATTAGTCCGACATCTCATTAGTCCGAGAATGAACCATTGACCAGAGATCCCATTAGTCCGACATCCCATTGGTCCGAAAAAAAGAGGCCCATTGGTCCGACATCTCATCAGTCCGACCATACAATAAATAAACAAATCCAGACTTTGGTCTATTTCCTAAAAACTCCGTCTGCCACTGTTTACAGTTAGACTGATGTAACGCTGTAGCCTAGTTTGATTTCAATAGCAGGGACATAGGTTAGTGGATGGGTGCGTGACTGTCACGCAGGTGACCTCGCATCCCACAATGAACTTCATAGCTTTAGATGTGTTTTATTTTACAAACGAACATCGAAGCTAACGTGTTTCAGTCTTATAGGCCCACTTTCACACGACAAAACCACAAATTAGCCTTCCAACATAGCTAAACGTAAGGACAATGAACTTACCTTTATGGTCTAGGCTACAAGTTATCCACAGTTAGTCCACAGTTATTTCCATCGTGCATTCTTCTCGATATGAGCTAGAAATATAGAGCCTTGCCATATTCTTCTATCAGGTCTGACTAAATTCAAAGTTTCACTCCAGAAACATGTCGTTTTATTTTGGTGGTGCTTCCCAAAATGTCACACAACACACTGCCACATTGGTTTAGGTGCCATTTCTTAAATATTACATATTACATTGTTAAATTGCATATAATATCTCTGTAGTTCTCATGTAATATCATTGTATGCACATGTAGGCCTACTTATGTAGGCTATATGTATTTTTTTTATACACGCGCACCTTACCCGAATGCGCTAGGTGATGGGGGCGGTCTGAAGAAGGTAGCAAGTGCGTGTGTGAGATTTTGAATCTGTGGCGCCAGTAGGCCTAGCCTACTCAGTGCTGCGGCAACGAGTGTTTTAAATGTTTTCCTGCGAGTTTGAAACTAACAACAATAAAAGACTACAGAGTAAACGTATTTTCACATTAGTTAAAAGCTGTGCGCAGTTTGGACCGGTAGGCTACATTACCAAACAGAGGACGCACAAAGAGAAAAATACCTTCGCGGACTGCTGGTGCATGCACCAGATTTGGTGAGATCGATTGCTTTTTTGTGTTTTCATATTGATTGGTCTAGCAGAGAGACAGCAATCGCATTTTCCCTTTTTTTCCTGAGCATTATATTTTTTGTTTGCTACATCGCGGGACGTTTTGTCGGCAGCGGCCCTTTCGTACGTTTTCCTGGATTGGATTATTGACTCTTGTGCACGTGGCAAAATAGGCTACTTGTGCGCCTGGCAAAATACAGGACATCTTTCGTTTAGTTTAGACTTTTAGGTTTATTTTCAGGACTGAATGAGAGGGGGAATTGCAACGCTTGGGATTGTTTGGGACATTTAATTGTGTGTGAATATAAAGCGCCGCTGTGCACGACCTGGGTTATTGTTTGGTGTGTGTCTTCCTTTACTGTTAAACCGAAGAAAGCGACATTGTTTCATTGTTATAATCAAGAGACGCACTCAGATGTGTCTACGTTGTAGCCTACTTCATTCTCAGAATGATCTGTTTATTGCTATTCATATTTAGTCATTTAAAAAACCCTTGTGCGTTTAATTAACACAGCCGAAGGTAAAAGGTTGATTGTTACAACAGGCTAGCGCATTTCCACCTGTTGTTAGACACACGATGCTGCAAAAAAAGACGTCTCCTCTTTTTGCATCTTTCAGTTTCAAGTCATCCATGCGTCTCTATGTGTATGGTCGGACTAATGGGACGTCGGACCAATGGTTCTCTTTTTTTCGGACTAATGAGATGTCGGACTAATGGGATCTCTATTAAATGGTTCATTTTCGGACGAATGGGATGTCGGACTAATGGGATGTCGGACCAATGGTCAGTCCCCCCACACATTAACATGTGTGCTGCAAGGAGACTTATCTGGTAATGAGAATTATGGTATGGCTTTGGTTGAATCAAGTTTGTTGGTAAAAGTTACTTGTTGTTTTCATTAACGTGTGACCGCTCAGGTGGTTAGAAGAATGAACGATTCCGATTCCCCCGTTGCCTGTATGACCCTTCACCCAGGATTAGAACCAGTCTGCCTTAACATATACTCCCTTCAAAATGCAATCAACATTTATAGAGTCGACTAGGCCCCCTGCGAGACAGAATATGAAAGGTAAAACTAGAAAATGTAATTCCATGGAAGGAATTACCATTGCATGTAAATGCAAAAAGGTTGCTGACTGTGTAAAACATTGTATTAGGCCTATAGTTAAAAAGACAACTAGGCTACACAGAAGAATAGATAAATAACAATAACCCAATTACAATTCCACTGAAAAATCACATTTAAAAAGTGATTTATGAAAATGCATCAAAATTGTGGATATAGGCTATTATGGAAAATAACTCTTCATTGATTAGAATTTAAAAGACTGACATGAAGTTGCCAACTTCAAACGAGTTGCAAGAGCTGACACTTTAGTAGCCTACAGTGAAACGACTGGTAGGATAGCTTACAGCTTCATATCTACACTAATGCAGGTTAAAAGTAGACCATAGGGCCAGGCAATACGGAATACAATCTCAAACAACGCCAATCAACGATGATGCAGCAACAGGTAGGATATCTAGCAAATGTAACGTTAGCTTACAGTAGGATATTTTATGTAGGCTATATTACAGGATGAGCTAGTTCTTCGAAGTGTCTCCAGGTGTGTGATTGTCCTAATAGGAATGTACAATAAGCTGTTAACAAAGGTTTTTAATTTGTGAATGATACCGAAAGCTTTAAATGATTGCCTGGCTGGCAAGTCCCTATAGCTGAAACGACTAGCTTGCTAACAAACAAACAACGCCAATCAACGATGATGCAGCAACAGGTAGGATCTAGCAAATGTAACGTTAGCTTAGAATAGGATATTTTATGTTGGCTACACAAAGATGGCTAAAAGCCCTTGTGTAAGCCGTGTTCGCCTTGCAGCCTACCCCGACGTTAAACGTTAGCCTGGAACAAGTTTGGTTGTCGTTAGCTAAATAGGCTACAGTGTTTACGTTGACGTTAGGTTAGATTGTCTTTAGCTGTTGATAACGTTACCGAGAGCAAACCGGTTAGGCTACTGTAACGACATAAACAAATCAAGTAAGGAGTAGCCTAACAGGAGACAAGACGATAACGTCCTGTCAGCCGTGGCATGGTAGACTGTTTTCACAGCTGTTACAGCTGAATGAGTAGACGTAACGTAACATTCACGTTAAGCCTGGTTTAGCGCAGAGGTGGTGGTGGCATGGCTTTGGATCAGATCCTTGATTACTGACAGCTGAGCACTGACGTAACAATTAATCTTTGCCGCCAAAGGGTCTCAATGTAAACTCTATGGGAATTTTAAACCTTTTTACAGTGCATGAAAATGCACTGTACTGTTCTTCCTAGACTTCTTATTAGAGTGCATGAAAATGCACTCTACTGTTATCCCTTTTCTTATTATTATCGATATTATTACAGTGCATGAAAATGCACTGTACTGTTCTTCCTATTCTTCTTATTACAGTGCATGAAAATGCACTGTACTGTTCTTCCTCGGTCTTCTTCTTCTTATTATAGTGCATGAAAATGCACTATACTGTTATTCCAAGTCTTCTTATTACAGTGCATGAAAATGCACTGTACTGTTATTCCAAGTCTTCTTATTATTATTAAACTTCTTCTTCTAACGCAGCCAATTCAGCTTCAACCGTTTAACGTAGAAACTTCATTCAAACGTTGTTGCGTAGGTCTTGCTTATGCCATGCCTGCTTTATATTTTTCAACTTTGTAACTTTTATACTTTTTAAACTATTAGTTAAAAACTATTACAATTTCCCCCATAATTAATTAGAATCTTACTCCAGCTGGTCAGCCACCTGGGCACCAACTGTCAGTTTCTCTCAGGCTTTACAATATCCCTGAAGACTACATATTCTGTTCCCCTGTATCCTCTGCGCACAACAGTATCAAAATAAGTCCTCCTAATTCCATCCAACTTTATATCCATTCATCTTCTTCAAACCATTCACTCATCCACCCATTCTAAACAGTCTGCCTATCAACATCAATTAGACGCTCTACATTCAACTTTTAAACAATCTACTCTGTCTCAGGCTGGCTCTCTTAAGACTAGCCAGTTAAATTGATTACACCTGTATCTGTATCCACTACTCTCAGTAGAGAGCTGTCTCTCCATTCTACAAGAATATAAGGCACATTCCATCCAACATTCTATCCATTCATTTTCTTCAGACCATTCACTCATCCACCCATTAAACTGTCTATCAACATTTATTAAACAACCTGTCTATCAACATCCATTAAACTCTCTGTCTATCAACATTAATTAGACTATCTACATTCAACTTTTAAATTATTTACTCTGTCTCAGGCTTTAAGAGTACACTGTGGCTCTCTTAAGACTAGCCAGTTAAATTGATTACACCTGTATCAACTACTCTCAGATAGCTGTATCAGTGTCTCTCTTAACAAGAATATAAGGCACATTCCATCCAACCTTCTATCCATTCATCTTCTTCAGACCATTCACTCATCCACCCATTAAACTGTCAATCAATATCTATTAAACAATCTGCCTATCAACATCCATTAAACATTCTGTCTATCAACATTAATTAGACTATCTACATACAACTTTTAAAGTATTTACTGTGGGTCCCTCTCAAGCAGCGTTTATATGTCCTCCCTCGCTCCTCGATCCTCAATGATCTACATAAAGAAAGATAGAAGAAGGGCTAGACTATCCCATTGTTGCCGCTCCATCATTCTTTATGTAGATCAGTGAGGAGCGAGAGAGGACGCGTAAACGCTATATGAGAGGCACCTTCTGTCTCAGGCTTTAAGCATACAATCTCATTAAGACTACATATCCTGTTTCCTCTGTCCAAAACTGTTTCAAAATAAAAGTCCTCACTGCAATAATACACTATTAAATCATTTAACCATTGAAACTACTCAACTATTTAACTGTTCAACCATTCCAACTGTCAGTTATCATCAACTATGCCTCCAGTCAACTACATGAAACCTCCATGTACCTAGCAACCAACATAGCAACCATTGAAATTAAGCGTTTATGACCGTTTCCATAGCAACCAACATGATTATACTGCAGTAACTTCTTGTTTCCTGATAGTGGCCACCATGGATACCCTAGCAACAAATGTTTCAAAATAAAAGTCCTCACTAGCAAGTTAGCTAGTTACCATGGTTAGCATAGTTAGCATTGTTAGCATAGTTAGCATTTTTAGCATAACTGCTAGAAATGATTAGCTAAGTTAGCTAATCAACCTGGTTAGCATTGTTAGCAATTTTAGCATTGTTAGCATTTTTTGCATTATTGCTAGAAATCATCAGTTAAGTAAGCTAAACAACCTGGTTAGCCTTGTTACCATAGTTAGCATTGCTAGCATAGTTAGCATTTTTAACATAACTGCTAGAAATCATTAGCTAAGTTAGCTAATCAACCTGGTTAGCACTGTGAGCATAGTTAGCATAGTTAACATTTTTACCATAACTGCATGAAATCAGTAGCTAAGTTAACAATCAACCTGGTTATCATAGTTACCATAGTTATCATTTTAACAGGAATAGAAATCATAAGTTAAGTTAGAAGTGGAATGTTTCAGCTTTAAACTGTCTACCTTCACACTATCAACTCTCTGTAAACTATGCAACCACCATGTTTACCCTAGCTACACCTTTGTAACCATATCTACATTATCTATCTATTTTTGCATTTTCATGCACTGGTAATTCCTTGGAATTGCATTTCTAGTTATTACAGTGCATGAAAATGCACTGTACTGTTCTTCCTAGTCTTCTTCAACTTCTTATTATTCTTCTTCTAACGCACGCAATTCAGCTTCAACCGCTTAACGTAGAAACTCCATTCAAACTATGTCGCGTAGGTCTTACTTACGCGATGTGGGCTTTGTATTTTTCAACTTTGTAACTTTTATACTTTTTAAACTATTAGTTAAAAACTATTACAATTTCCCCCATAGACTTAACATTGCTCATTATGACATCACGGCAGCAATTAGAATCTTATGCCAGGTGGCCGGCCACCTGGGCACCAACTGTCAGTTTCTCTGGCTTTAAGCATACAGTCTCTCAGAAGACTACATATCCTGTTAACTGTTTCCTCTGTCCACAACTGTTTCAAAATAAAAGTCCTCAATGCAATAATACACTATTCTCGATGTCAGGTTCCTACGTCACAGTCCTCCGCCATATTGGAATTGGGGAAAGAACATCGTCTCCGCCATAGGAACCCATGCAATTTAGCGTCAAAAGGTAGTAGTCAAACTTTTAATTAACGTGTCATTTTTATAATTTGAGTCATTAGCTGGAGAGACTAAGGCCTGATATATACACAAATCGAATTAGGTAGGTTTGAATTATACGAGATGCCCGTACGAGGTACGTGAAGACCGGTGGATCTTCACTAAAAAATGAATGGGTTCCTATGGCGCTGCATGGAGGAGATGTTTTGTTTCCCCCATTTCAATTTGGCTGCGGCCATGAACCTGACATCGATTTGTGTATATATCAGGCCTTAGTCTCTCCAGATAATGACTCAAAGTTAAAAAATGACACGTTAATTAAAAGTTTGACTGCTACCTTTTGACGCTAAATTGAATGGGTTCCTATGGCGGAGACGATGTTCTTTCCCCAATTCCAATATGGCGGAGGACTGTGACGTAGGAACCTGACATCGAGAATTAAATCATTTAACCATTGAAACTACTCAACTATTGAACTGTTCAACCATTCCAACTGTCAGTTATCATCCACTATGCCTCCAGTCAACTACATGAAACCTCCATGTACCTAGCAACCAACATAGCAACCATTTAAATTAAGTGTTTATGACCGTTTCCATAGCAACCAACATGATTATACTGCAGTAACTTCTTGTTTCTTGATAGTGGCCACCATGGATACCCTAGCAACAAATGTTTCAAAATAAAAGTCCTCACTAGCAAGTTAGCTAGTTAGCATGGTTAGCATAGTTAACATTGTTAGCATAGGTAGCATTTTTAGCATAACTGCAAAAAATCATCAACTAAGTTAGCTAATCAACCTGGTTAGCATTATTAGCAAATTTAGCATTGTTAGCATAGTTAGCATGTTTAGCATTACTGCTAGAAATCATCGGTTAAGTTAGCTAATCAACCTGGTTAGCATTGTTAATAAAGTTAGCATTGCTAGCATAATTAGCATTTTTAGCGTAACTGCTAGAAATCATTACCTAAGTTAGCTAATCAACCTGGTTAGCATTATTAGCAAATTTAGCATTGTTAGCATAGTTAGCATTTTTAGCATTACTGCTAGAAATCATCGGTTAAGTTAGCTAATCAACCTGGTTAGCATTGTTAATAAAGTTAGCATTGTTAGCATAATTAGCATTTTTAGCGTAACTGCTAGAAATCATTACCTAAGTTAGCTAATCAACCTGGTTAGCATTATTAGCAAATTTAGCATTGTTAGCATAGTTAGCATTTTTAGCATTACTGCTAGAAATCATCGGTTAAGTTAGCTAATCAACCTGGTTAGCATTGTTAATAAAGTTAGCATTGCTAGCATAATTAACATTTTTAGCGTAACTGCTAGAAATCATTACCTAAGTTAGCTAATCAACATTTTAACATGAATAGAAATCATTAGTTAAGTTAGAGCTGGAATGTTTCATCTTTAAACTGTCTACCTTCACACTATCAACTCTCTGTAAACTATGCAACCACCATGTTTACCCTAGCTACACCTTAGTAACCATATCTACATTATCTATCTATTTTTGCATTTTCATGCACTGGTAATTCCTTGGAATTGCATTTGTAGTTAAACTTCTTCTTCTAACGCAGCCAATTCAGCTTCAACAGTTTAACGTAGAAACTTCATTCAAACGTTGTTGCGTAGGTCTTGCTTATGCCATGCCTGCTTTGTATTTTTCAACTTTGTAACTTTTATACTTTTTAAACTATTAGTTAAAAACTATTACAATTTCCCCCATAGACTTAACATTGCTCATTGTGACATCACGGCAGCAATTAGAATCTTAGGCCAGGTGGCCGGCCACCTGGGCACCAACTGTCAGTTTCTCTGGCTTTAAAAATACAATCTCTCTGAAGACTACATATTCTGTTCCCCTGTATCCTCTGCGCACAACAGTATCAAAATAAGTTCTCCTAATTCCATCCAACTTTATATCCATTCATCTTCTTCAAACCATTCACTCATCCACCCATTCTAAACAGTCTGCCTATCAACATCAATAAGACGCTCTACATTCAACTTTTAAACAATCTACTCTGTCTCAGGCTGGCTCTCTTAAGACTAGCCAGTTAAATTGATTACACCTGTATCTGTATCCACTACTCTCAGTAGAGAGCTGTGTCTCTCCATTCTACAAGAATATAAGGCACATTCCATCCAACATTCTATCCATTCATCTTCTTCAGACCATTCACTCATCCACCCATTAAACTGTCTATCAACATCTATTAAACAATCTGTCTATCAACATCCATTAAACTCTCTGTCTATCAACATTAATTAGACTATCTACATTCAACTTTTAAATTATTTACTCTGTCTCAGACTAGCCAGTTAAATTGATTACACCTGTATCAACTACTCTCAGAGAGCTGTATCAGTGTCTCTCTTAACAAGAATATAAGGCACATTCCATCCAACCTTCTATCCATTCATCTTCTTCAGACCATTCACTCCTCCACCCATTAAACTGTCAATCAATATCTATTAAACAATCTGCCTATCAACATCCATTAAACATTCTGTCTATCAACATTAATTAGACTATCTACATACAACTTTTTAAGTATTTACTGTGGGTCCCTCTCAAGCAGCGTTTATATGTCCTCCCTCGCTCCTCGATCCTCAATGATCTACATAAAGAAAGATAGAAGAAGGGCTAGACTATCCCATTGTTGCCGCTCCATCATTCTTTATGTAGATCAGTGAGGAGCGAGAGAGGACGCGTAAACGCTATATGAGAGGCACCTTCTGTCTCAGGCTTTAAGCATACAATCTCATTAAGACTACAGATCCTGTTTCACTACTTCCTCTGTCCACAACTGTTTCAAAATAAAGGTCCTCACTGCAATAATACATTATTAAATCATTTAACCACTGAAACTACTCAACTATTGAACTGTTCAACCATTCCAACTGTCAGTTATCATCCACTATGCCTCCAGTCAACTACATGAAACCTCCATGTACCTAGCAACCAACATAGCAACCATTAAAATTAAGTGTTTATGACCGTTTCCATAGCAACCAACATGATTATACTGCAGTAACTTCTTGTTTCCTGATAGTGGCCACCATGGATACCCTAGCAACAAATGTTTCAAAATAAAAGTCCTCACTAGCAAGTTAGCTAGTTAGCATTGTTAGCATAGTTAGCATTTTTAGTATAACTGCAAAAAATCATCAACTAAGTTAGCTAATCAACCTGGTTAGCATTGTTAGCAAATTTAGCATTGTTAGCATAGTTAGCATTTTTAACATTACTGCTAGAAATCATCGGTTAAGTTAGCTAATCAACCTGGTTAGCATTGTTAGTAAAGTTAGCATTGCTAGCATAATAAGCATTTTTAGCGTAACTGCTAGAAATCATTAGCTAAGTTAGCTAATCAACATTTTAACATGAATAGAAATCATTAGTTAAGTTAGAACTGGAACGTTTCATCTTTAAAACGTCTACCTTCACACTATCAACTCTCTGTAAACTATGCAACCACCATGTTTACCCTAGCTACACCTTAGTAACCATATCTACATTATCTATCTATTTTTGCATTTTCATGCACTGGTAATTCCTTGGAATTGCATTTCTAGTTCTTCTTCTAACGCACGCAATTCAGCTTCAACCGCTTAACGTAGAAACTCCATTCAAATTTTGTTGCGTAGGTCTTACTTACGCGATGTGGGCTTTGTATTTTTCAACTTTGTAACTTTTATACTTTTTAAACTATGAATTAAAAAACGATTTCCCCATCGATTTAACATTGAGCTATTTCCCCATAGACTTAACATTGCTCATTATGACATCACGGCAGCAATTAGAATCTTACGCCAGGTGGCCGGCCACCTGGGCACCAACTGTCAGTTTCTCTGGCTTTAAGCATACAGTCTCTCAGAAGACTACATATCCTGTTAACTGTTTCCTCTGGCCACAACTGCTTCAAAATAAAAGTCCTCACTGCAATAATACACTATTAAATCATTTAACCATTGAAACTACTCAACTATTGAACTGTTCAACCATTCCAACTGTCAGTTATCATCCACTATGCCTCCAGTCAACTACATGAAACCTTCATGTACCTAGCAACCAACATAGCAACCATTAAAATTAAGTGTTTATGACCGTTTCCATAGCAACCAACATGATCATACTGCAGTATACTACTGTACAGTGGGTACGGGTTGAGAATGCACCTTCTCCCGCGGGACTCCCGAAGAGATCCCGCAGTGCGTCAAGCCGATTTTTTTCGAGGCTAAGGCAATGTACCCAAACAACCACCAGGTGGCAGAAAGTTTCAACTGCATTTAATGATGAAGACCGCATATCCGTCAATAGTCGACTCCTTAATCTCATTGAATCATTAAAATGAAGGTGATGACTGGCGAAATTATTCAAACGACACTTCAATGAACCATTGTTGAAATGAATGAAAATGGTTATAGAAATCGCCTACAGCCAGCGTTATAAGAAATATATAAGTAATAGTTAAAGTCTTCTTCCGTATTAAACAGATAGCCTACGGGACGCTCTTTGTTCCGTAGGCTATTTTAAGGAACTACTCAATGCACACACACTGGGTAAACTGGCGCGCTACAAACATTAAAATGTCAAATCATATTTATTTCTCTTTGTCGCCATGATATTGGGGGAAACCCGGAGAGGCGAGATGGTCAGTCCTCGTAAACTGGCGCGCTACAAACATTAATATGTCAAATCATATTTATTTCTCTTTGTCGCCATGGTATTGGGGGAAACGCAGAGAGGCGAGATGGTCAGTCCTCGTATTTTTTCTTCGCGTTTCGTTATAAGAAATATATAAGTAATAGTTAAAGTCTTCTTCTGTATTAAACAGATAGCCTACGGGACGCTCTTTGTTCCGTATTTTAAGGAACTACACAATGCACACACACTGGGTAAACTGGCGCGCTACAAACATTAAAATGTCAAATCATATTTATTTATCTTTGTCGCCATGATATTGGGGGAAACGCGGAGAGGCGAGATGGTCAATCCTCGTATTTTTTCTTCGCGTTTCGTTATAAGAAATATATAAGTAATAGTTAAAGTCTTCTTCTATATTGAACAGATAGCCTACGGGACGCTCTTTGTTCCGTATTTTAAGGAACTACTCAATGCACACACACTGGGTAAACTGGCGCGCTACAAACATTAAAATGTCAAATCATATTTATTTCTCTTTGTCGCCTCCGTTGGCCCTCTCTGCCACATTCGACAACAGCATTCAAGTTCCTTCTCAGCACGAAGACGTGACTTTGCTTGCTGTTGGCCCAGAACAACATGCTCGGATTCACCAACAGAGTCGCGGCAACGTTGGTAGATACGGATGCCTGCTCTTCAGAGCCATCACCACAAAGGAGCACTACAGAGCCTGGTGCAAAACCACCAACTGGGATGGATCGAAGGGCAAGCAAGCACTGCCACACAACGTCAAGACCTTTGTGTTGTCAACACTAAGCAGAAAGTTCCCTACGATGGGGAGAAGTGGCCGCAAGGACTGCATCGATAAGATCAACGAATGCCTTCGCAAGCCCCGAAACCCTGGCCATACATTTTCTTTCCTTTAATTCAATAAAACATTGTTTATCTGAAGAACTTTTCCGAGGTTGTCTTGTCTACCAAATCCTAAACTTAAATAGAGTAAACATTTTATCTTATGAAAAAACTCTTAGGGGGAACAGTTAGGCAGCCCTTCCTCCATTATCGTATTTATTAATTAATCAATTTATTAGAGGGGTCAAAAAAAACTCATAAAGTAGGCTAGACTAAATGTGTCACTTTAGTGATTGGCTCTTTCAAATGCAAATTAGGTGGATGGGATGGGATTGAATGGGCCTGCTGCAGGTGAGAGGACAAATCCTAAGAATTTATTGTTTTTAGAAAGTGCCATTATCATTGCCATATTCTCTTAAAACATAGGCTATATATTTGAAAACGAGTTGATTAAAGGCTTCTAATGGTGTTTCTATAATATGATAAAAGCAGAGATTGAGATGTGTGTTTGGAACAGTTTTTCAAATCCCCCGGGGGTATTTAGACTCCAGGGTGTTAAGCATTCACAACTGTCCCATCGCTAAATGCTCTCTTGTGTTGCGTGATCACACAAGTATACCTGTCGTAGTGTGCTTTTAATTTGATAGGCCTAATTATTATCTCCGCCAAGGATATAACAAAGTCTGATTTGCTATCCAGTAGCCTAATAATTAGGCTATGTGCCAAGTCCGATTTCGCAAGTGGTGTAGTAGGCTACATTTAAAAATCGACAGCCGCCTGTGAGATTCAGTTCATGAAGAGCAATTGTCTTGTGCGATCATTCCCCCTCCCCCACACTCGTCTAACCAGTTCACTACATTATAGCCAGAGGGGTTACCAGGATGCAATCTTTGGGGGGGCATTTGGCTTACTTGGGGTGGCAACAAAAAAAGCACGATCTTTTAGCGCGTGGCCACTTGGCAGACTCACAGGGCCCATAGGCCCTAGACTAAACAATGTAGTCGTTGTTAAACCAGGTGAATAAATGTATGGGTTTCCCAATATCATTTGTAGTGGCGTTGTGACTGATACAACTCACATTCAATACAATAATAGGTAGGCTATACAGAATCATAGATGATCTGTAGCCATTCTATCTATCAATCTGTCTATCTATCTATCATGCATCAGCCAGGCGACATAGTCAATGAAAAATACATAAGACTATTAGTGTGTCACAATTGTTTTGATACTGATAATAAGTTAAGAATTTTGATACTTTCTTGATTTGATTTGGGAGTCCCACCACACCAGTGGAGATCAAAGACATTACAAGGCATATTCTTCCCCCAACACACTCAGTGAAAAGGTGGCTTTGTTTGTATTTCAAACATTTTGAAATTCATATTAAGTTTACATTATGATAGGCTAGCCTATGCGTAATTAGTTATATTAAGTTGACTATTTCATATAGATTTTTTTTATTTTGACTCACATTTTACATGATTGTCATATTGATTTACATGTATCTTTAATGTCATTGAGTGCCTGTCACTTTAAGAGAACGTGAGAGTAATTAGGCTTCAGTAATGATATTCGGCTAGTCTAAAATAGGCATAATGCATAGAAATATGTGGAAGCAATGCGTTGATTCTACACTGTAAAAAAAAAAAGTTCGTTCAACTCAAATTTTCAAGGCAACCGGCTGCCTAGAATTTTTGAGTTCAATCAACTTAAACTTAGCACGTTTTGAAGAACTACAATTATTAAGTTGTGTAAGCTAAGTTTTTCAAGTTCTGCCAACTGATTTTTTTTAATTCAAGTTACTGGAAATTTACTGGAAAGTTTGTAAAAACTTACTATTTTGAGTTCAGATTACCATCCCCTAATAACGTGTTTGTTCCCAGAATGCAACAGCACCAGTCAACATATTCTGAAAGAAATCACAAATAGTTTCCAACTGAAATGTAATCTTGAAATAAGATTCTAAGCAAAGCTAAAACTAAGTAACTGTGACACTAAAGGCCATACTGTTTTGGTCATGTTGTCATGTAATTGTTTGTTGTTGCTACAAACCATCATGTAGATGACCATCCACAATGACTTAATCCTGTGCATAGAGCTTAGAGTAATGAATATGCTAGCGCAAACAGATATTCATATTCTTAGTGATATCATTGTGACTATGAACTTCCTGATTGCAACTAGTGCAGTTGCTGCTCTTACATTAATTCATGATAAATTTGTTAGGGTCAAGAACTACACAAGGAGAAAACCCTACAAGGAGAAAATGAAATCCACCCCAGGAAGAATACAGGAACACCAGTGGGTGGGTGTTTAGGAAGATTCCAAGGGCCCAGAAATGACAGAGGGCCCTCAGAGAGCCTTGCCCCCAATAACACTATATACAGTATTATTGGAGGAACCCAGAATGTCTGTCCGTCATAGGGCATACATTCTCTAGCAGCATACCTGCAGACACATAATGCAAGAAAGCATTGAGTGGCCGACTTTGTGATGCCGTGAAGGAGCCAGATTAATGCAAATTGAGAAAGCAGTCAATTTCGCATTGCACTCCAATTAATATATGTCTACTTTCTAAAATGACATTATATTTTGATAATGGTCTTCTCCTCAATGGTAACCCTGACAAAACACTGAAAATCTGTCACATAGTCATTTTGTTCAATAGTTGATTTGTGTTATACACATCCAAAAAAGCCACAATAAACAGTAATGAGAAAAAATAGACATTATAAACAAGAAAATAACATTTGCCCATAATTCCTAAGGGGATGGTATCTGAACTCAAAATAGTAAGTTTTACAGACTTGAAAATTCCGGTAACTTGAATTAAAAATAGTTAGTTGGCAGAACTTGAAAAACATTGTAGTTCTTAAAAAGATAAGTCAATGCCTTCAACTCAAAAATTCAAGGCAGCCGGTTGCCTTGAAAATTTGAGTTAAACTAACTAACATTTTTTTTAGTTAGGACCATAACTTACAATTTTAAGTTAACTTGATTAGTTTAGTTCTTCACTGTCAACTTGAAAAGTTAGTGAAATCAGTTGACTTTTATATTTCAAGTTGAACCAACTTAAAAACCCAGTGAAAAACAAATAACTTGGACAACTTGGACTTCTTTTTTTATGTTGTGTTAACTCATGAAACTGAGTAGACATACATTTGCTTATTTCATAAGTTGAAATAACTTCAGGGAAGACTGCACTGATACATATAATTAAATATTTAAGTTGAGTCAACTTAATTTTGCAAGTTTGCAAGATGCAATTACAAAAAAAGTTGGATCAATTGTTTTTTTCTAGTTTACCATGTCTTCCTGATTTTTTTAGTTATATTTACTTACAAACCTTAGTTTGCAGGACAAAAGGCAAGTTCTAATTTTTACAGTGTATGTGGTTTAAATAAACGTTCAAAAAAACAAACAAGAAGAGCACAATATGCATGTAGTGATTATTGTGGGGTGCTATTACATACAGAGCGAAGTTGGAGACCTGTGTATGTGCAATTTAAAAGCTGGATTACTTGGGAATGGCTTATTGTACAAATTAATGCTTTATAGCCTCGTAGTTGGTAAGGTCTGCCATTTGTTTTGATATGGTTTGCCACGTGTAGGTTGAACGAAGAGCTTGAGATATTTTACCGAGGGTAATGTTGTGGAGATGGAATAAAAACGATTACATTTCATGTAAATTCAGGTTGATTTTCTCGCGAACTGTGTATTACAACAACTAGTGTTTAATATCATCGGAAAGCTAAGATCGTGCTCTGTCAGGTGATATGCATATGATATCGGTGTGATTAGAACTTCGTGAGCAATCCAATACAGAAGAATGGGTGTGCATTTGGCACTTTTCGCAGATAATGCGAATGTTAATGCAGCCCTTGCCTAAATTCATATTGATTTTCTCGCGAACCGTTTTTACAGCAACTAAGTTCTTAATACCATCAGAAAGCTAAGATCGTGCTCTGTCAACAAGTGACACTATATAGGCTATTAGTATGACTAGAACTTCGTGAGTAATCCAACAGAGAAGTGGGTGTGCATTTTCCATTTGTCGCCCGTCGCAGATCATTTCTCTGGGGTGGCAGAGGTTATCTTTGGGGAGGCATTGCCTCCCCCAGCCTCCCCCTAGACACACCCCTGTAGCCTACCTATATGCGGCACTGAGGACTACACTTGAGCCCGACACTATGTCAATGTAAAAATGTGCGTGAGTGCGCGCTGATCCACGAATTAACATATTAACTTTTCTTTTCAGCAGACATCGCAATAAAAAAGATCCTTTTTTAACAAATCGACGCATTTTGGTTTAATGGTTTCCGGAGAGGTTCCTCGACTGGGTTTCGAACCCCGGTCGCTGGCGTACGACACCTATGCTTCAACCACTTGCGCCACAGCTGGATGTGAATTCCATCAAGCTTTATTCGGCAAATGTACTTGAAACGCCGATCAAAAGTTCTGACATGTTAAACTGACGTTAGTTATTAATTCACCACATGATAAAATGCTGTCATATAGCTTGACGCCCAGCAGCCTATGGTAGTCTATGCCTATCTCTGAATCAACATGAACATGCATACGATACATACGTTGCTAGAAACTTATTTTGCGGAGTTAGGCCTGCTAGTCGATGGTTACAATGAATTACCCTCACTGCCCTATCGCATATCTGACCATCCATTGTTACAATGTTACAAAATGCGCGATCTTCTCCATGCATGTAGCCTACGGTTATAAGTAAAGTGACAAGCATAGGCATGTATTAAAGAGATTTCTGTTAAATACATTTTATTTTCAGTCGTCAAAAGTGGTGGGGACAAAATCTGTGATAACAAGTGCTGGGTACATGTAGGCTACCCAGCGTCGCCGGTTAAAATGAACATGCCTCCGTTTTAAAATAGCCTACACATTTCTAAGTATTCCTAGCATGTAAATGTTGCCAAAATGTCCATCCTGTCCATCTCTTTCGTCTTCGCCTTGACGTTGACAATAATAGCCTATTCACGGAAATGCGGTCTTGTAACCGTAATGAATTCATGAATTAATCTAAGGTTGCCTTTCGAGTATTTCAGGTTGAATTGAAGGCTATTTCCTTCTGATAGGCCTATATGTTTCTAAAACCATTTTCATTCATTTCAACAATGGTTTATTGAAACGTCGTTTGATTAATTTCGCCAGTCATCACTTTCATTTTAATGATTAAATGAGACGGATATGCGGAGCATTTCTCTCCCTCTCCATTGACCAAAACGTTGCTCTGGCATCTCTGCTGGACTGACTGAGTTATAGGCTACGTCGAGTGAGAGAGCTGTGAGATAGGCTGTAAACATTCGAAAACTCTGCAACTGCAATCTAACATGCCGAGCGTCATGTCTCTTTTCTCCGCTTGTCAGCAGCGCGGTGTCCTCGGGTTTTTCCATGAGCCGAACCTTCATATTATTAGGGCGGTCTATGTTGCCCCCTTGCGGTTGCAGTTTCCCCGATGCTTCGGGAGTCCCGATGTGCGGGAAAGAAAGGAGCATTCTCAACCCGTACCATCTGTAAGTTTCTTGATAGTGGCCACCATGGATACCCTAGCAACAAATGTTTCAAAATAAAAGTCCTCACTAGCAAGTTAGCTAGTTAGCACTGTTAACATTGTTAGCATAATTAGCATTTTTAGCATAACTGCAAAAAATCATCAACTAAGTTAGCTAATCAACCTGGTTAGCATTGTTAGCAAATTTAGCATTTTTAGCATTTTTAGCATTACTGTTAGAAATCATCGGTTAAGTTGGCTAATCAACCTGGTTAGCATTGTTAGTAAAGTTAGCATTGCTAGCATAATTAGCATTTTTAGCGTAACTGCTAGAAATCATTAGCTAAGTTAGCTAATCAATATTTTAACATGAATAGAAATCATTAGTTAAGTTAGAACTGGAATGTTTCATCTTTAAACTGTCTACCTTCACACTATCAACTCTCTGTAAACTATGCAACCACCATGTTTACCCTAGCTACACCTTAGTAACCATATCTACATTATCTATCTATTTTTGCATTTTCATGCACTGGTAATTCCTTGGAATTGCATTTCTAGTTCTTCTTCTAACGCACGCAATTCAGCTTCAACCGCTTCACGTAGAAACTCCATTCAAACTATGTCGCGTAGGTCTTACTTACGCGATGTGGGCAAAGTATTTTTCAACTTTGTAACTTTTATACTTTTTAAACTATTAGTTAAAAACTATTACAATTTCCCCCATAGACTTAACATTGCTCATTATGACATCACGGCAGCAATTAGAATCTTACTCCAGCTGGTCAGCCACCTGGGCACCAACTGTCAGTTTCTCTCAGGCAATCTCTCTGAAGACTACATATTCTGTTCCCCTGTATCCTCTGTGCACAACAGTATCAAAATAAGTCCTCCTAATTCCATCCAACTTTATATCCATTCATCTTCTTCAAACCATTCACTCATCCACCCATTCTAAACAGTCTGCCTATCAACATCAATTAGACGTTCTACATTCAACTTTTAAACAATCTACTCTGTCTCAGGCTGGCTCTCTTAAGACTAGCCAGTTAAATTGATTACACCTGTATCTGTATCCACTACTCTCAGTAGAGAGCTGTGTCTCTCCATTCTACAAGAATATAAGGCACATTCCATTCAACATTCTATCCATTCATCTTCTTCAGACCATTCACTCATCCACCCATTAAACTGTCTATCAACATCTATTAAACAATCTGTCTATCAACATCCATTAAACTCTCTGTCTATCAACATTAATTAGACCAGTGGTCGGCAATAGGCGGCCCGCGGGCCAGATGCGGCCCGCAAGCGAAAAACATCTGGCCCGTGAGATCTTTGAACCAGAGAATGAAAAAAAAAAAAGCTTTTTAAAAATCGGACTGCCAGTCTCAAACATGCTCTTTATTTTGAAACGTAACTTTCCAGAACAGAAGAATTTCAATCAATCTAAAAGTAAGATTAAAAGTAATCTTAGATATTGTCTCATCTGAATACGAGTGAAGCACGCAGCGAGGTGCAGCGTGAACGCACAACATGCAAAATCAAAATGAAGTCAGTGGACAGCGCTGGTTCTCAAATTCCAAGCTAGTCCCTAAAACACATGTTGTCATTCAAACAACGGACATAGGCTTATGGTGATAATTAAAACACGACTTCTTTTAAACAGGCCTGACATCAAACAGGCAATTTACGCACATAGAACTGTGAAAAGTAAAACACGAGTTTCAAACATTAATAGCGTGCGTGTTATTTAGGAACGCAACCTTTAAATTAGCATGCTTACTTTCGTGGTGCCGTCTTGTAGGCTACTCTGCATGCAGAGAAACCCTCGTTAGTTGTTACAGATCAGGCATGTGGGCTTTGCATTAATACAATTAGGGAGGATGAAGGCATAGTTCTCTGTCCATTCATCATTAAAGATCCTGTTTTCGCTGTTAACTTTTCTCTTCAGATTTTTCATTGTGCCATTTTTTGACAGCTAACAGCAACGCGTGGAAATGTTTTTCTGGTGTTTTTTATTATTATTTTTTTAAAGACACAGGCATATAATAGCGCCCCCAATGACCAGTCGACAAATTTAACCTACATCAGCCTGCTTGAATGTCTCTGCTCTGTCATTTCAAGAGCGCCTATCATTTTTACCTCCTCCGATATTAATTAATTAAATTAGCCATTGTTTTGGTTGTGAACTTGTGGCCCGCTATGTAATGGCTCGGAAAATATCTGGCCCGAGGCCAAACTTAATTGCCGACCTATGAATTAGACTATCTACATTCAACTTTTTAATTATTTACTCTGTCTCAGGCTTTAAGAGTACACTCTGGCTCTCTTAAGACTAGCCAGTTAAATTGATTACACCTGTGTCAACTACTCTCAGAGAGCTGTATCAGTGTCTCTCTTAACAAGAATATAAGGCACATTCCATCCAACCTTCTATCCATTCATCTTCTTCAGACCATTCACTCATCCACCATTAAACTGTCAATCAATATCTATTAAACAATCTGCCTATCAACATCCACTAAACATTCTGTCTATCAACATTAATTAGACTATCTACATACAACTTTTAAAGTATTTACTGTGGGTCCCTCTCAAGCAGCGTTTATATGTCCTCCCTCGCTCCTCGATCCTCAATGATCTACATAAAGAAAGATAGAAGAAGGGCTAGACTATCCCATTGTTGCCGCTCCATCATTCTTTATGTAGATCAGTGAGGAGCGAGAGAGGACGCGTAAACGCTATATGAGAGGCACCCTCTGTCTCAGGCTTTAAGCATACAATCTCATTAAGACTACAGATCCTGTTAACTGTTTCCTCTGTCCACAACTGTTTCAAAATAAAAGTCCTCACTGCAATAATACACTATTAAATCATTTGACCATTGAAACTACTCAACTATTTAACTGTTCAACCATTCCAACTGTCAGTTATCATCAACTATGCCTCCAGTCAACTACATGAAACCTCCATGTACCTAGCAACCAACATAGCAACCATTAAAATTAAGTGTTTATGACCGTTTCCATAGCAACCAACATGATTATACTGCAGTAACTTCTTGTTTCCTGATAGTGGCCACCATAAATACCCTAGCAACAAATGTTTCAAAATAAAAGTCCTCACTAGCAAGTTAGCTAGTTAGCATAGTTAGCATTGTTAGCATAGTTAGCATTTTTAGCATAACTGCAAAAAATCATCAACTAAGTTAGCTAATCAACCTGGTTAGCATTGTTAGCAAATCTAGCATTGTTAGCATAGTTAGCATTTTTAGCATTACTGCTAGAAATCATCGGTTAAGTTAGCTAATCAACCTGGTTAGCATTGTTAGTAAAGTTAGCATTGCTAACATAATTAGCATTTTTAGCACAACTGCTAGAAATCATTAGCTAAGTTAGCTAATCAACATTTTAACATGAATAGAAATCATTAGTTAAGTTAGAACTGGAACGTTTCATCTTTAAACTGTCTACCTTCACACCATCAACTCTCTGTAAACTATGCAACCACCATGTTTACCCTAGCTACACCTTAGTAACCATATCAACATTATCTATCTATTTTTGCATTTTCATGCACTGGTAATTCCTTGGAATTGCATTTCTAGTTCTTCTTCTAACGCACGCAATTCAGCTTGAACCGTTTACGTAGAAACTTCATTCAAACTTTGTTGCGTAGGTCTCGCTTATGCCATGTGTGCTTTGTATTTTTCAACTTTGTAACTTTTATACTTTTTAAACTATGAATTAAAAAACGATTTCCCCATAGATTTAACATTGAGCTATTTCCCCATAGACTTAACATTGCTCATTATGACATCACCGCAGCAATTAGAATGTTACGCCAGGTGGCCAGTCCAGGTGCAGCAGCTCTCTCTCTCTCTCAGGCACACTGGCTCTCTTGAGACTACATTTTCTGTTCCCCTGTCAACTGTATCAACATAAGTCTTCCTAATTCCATCCAACTTTCTATCCATTCATCTTCTTCAAACCATTCACTCATCCACCCATTCTAAACAGTCTGCCTGTCAACATCAATTATACGATCTACATTCAACTTTTAAACAATCTACTCTGTCTCAGGCTTTAAGGACACACTCTGGCTCTCTAAGACTAGCCAGTTAAATTGATTACACCTGTATCTCTATCCACTACTCTCAGTAGAGAGCTGTGTCTCTCCATTCTACAAGAATATAAGGCACATTCCATCCAACTTTCTATCCATTCATCTTCTTCAGACCATTCACTCATCCACCCATTAAACTGTCTATCAACATCCATTAAACTCTCTGTCTATCAACATTAATTAGACTTCATTCAACTTTTAAATTATTTACTCTGTCTCAGGCTTCAAGCATATACACTCTGGGTCTCTTAAGATCAATTGTCAAAATATGATTTTATATTCCTCTTTTTTAGTCAACTTTAGCATGGGTTCAAATACTTACTCTCCCCACTGTATATGTTGGTGTGACAAAATTTAGTTTCACAAAGTTAGAGTTAGTTCATTGCTGAACTGTGATACTTACATTTTATCTTGGTCTGTGTCCCTGGTCATGATGTCATGTCCATTGTGTTTTGCTAGACACACTACACATATATCAGTCTGATCAGTCTTGCAGAAAAACTCAAGTTCTCTGTTATGCTGTTGGCACTTATTTTTTCCCACTTCTGCTGTTGGCTCCACCAGCTTGTGTTCACGCAGAGCTGAAATTATGTGATGCTGCCTGATACAGTTGCCACAGTAGGAGCCTGGGCAGGTCAGGCAGGACTTCACAGCTGCTTTCTCACAAACAATACATAGTACAGCTGCAGGGCTGGAGAAAATATAGAACTTATCAGAATTGAAGCAATTGATATACTGTATTTCCAAAATGTATTCATTTGGATGCAAAATAATACCCAGTGTTGGTGTTAGGAGGACTGCTTGTAGACACCAATGGCACAGTGCTCTCTGAAGAGCTGTCCTCAGACATGTTTTCGGCTGTATACAAGTCAAGACTAACAATACAAAGCAAGAGAGATAAAAGGAGTAACATTGAATTGAGATGAAAGGTTTCACACAACCTAATTTAGCTTTTTTGTGCATAAAGAATAATGATTATTGTTTGAAATAGCAAACCTAGAGTGACTATCCAATTCTTCGTCAGGGCTTTTATTTTCCGCCATTGATGCAATGCACACCTGACCCTGTAATCGGAGAAGTAGACACGCGCCAACACTTTAAATGAACACATCCATATTCATCCGTAACTAACATAATTGTTAGTAAGATATTATCCCTTAATTAGCAGCTATCCCACGTTAATTAATCATGTCGACATGACGACATTCCACACTTAACAGACCAATAACTAAGACTTAAAGGGATATTCCGCCATTTTTGGAAATAAGCTCATTTTCCACCTCCCCTCGTGCAAAACAATTGATATTTACCTCTTTCCCGTTCATGCAGCCATTCTGTGAGTCTGGCGATACAACTTTTAGCTTCAGCCTAGCATAGATCATTGAAACGAATTAGACCAGTAGCATCTCGCCTGCTAGCATCATGTTTAAAAGTGACTACGATTTCTGGTAATTTTCCCATTTAAAACGTGTCTCTTCTCAAGTTAGAAAGTGCAACAAGACCAACTGAAAACAAAACCAGGCTTTTTCTAGGCTGATTTGACATGGAACTACACTACACTAATCAAGGCAACTTGGAAACTACTGGCACTGGCAACACTGCTTGTTGTCTATGGGGACTATTTTCAGATGCTGCGTGATATCACTGCGCCCATGGTACGTTTGCAAGTCGCCTTGATTATTACGCCAGATGAGAGTGTCTCGGAAAGACAAGAACATTAGTCAGACTTTTTGCACCATTAATTATGGATGGTTTTTGCAGTTAACGCGAAGATCCTAATGTGCGCATTCCTATAAAAATACTTTGTGACACAGCTGCTTCGCGTCAGAGCTTCATATTGGAGAATATCCTGCCTTTTAATGAGAAGTCTCATACGATATGGGGTTTGTTAATGTGCCTTTACACAAGATTTTACTCTCTTCTGATTTAGTCAGTGGCACTGTTAAAGTGGGCGTGCGCCCCTCTCTTCCCGTCGCCAATATAAGCGTGGTAAAGTTGGTTTTATATTGGATGTTGGATATTCGACACATTCGAAAAACCTATTCAGCACTGGCTACAAGGGACAAATTTGTGTCAAACCAACGTGCACGTGTTCCTACAAAGCTTGCCTACATAACACAAAGCTTCATTTGTCAAAAAAACGTATTTTGATTTTTAATGTTGATACATGCTTTTTAATCTATTCTGCGACTTCATTTTTTGACTTACCCATGTCAAACCACATAGGGTGAATTCAGCTAACTGCCCCACACATAACACAAAGCTTCTTTTCTCCAAAAAACAACCTTTGATTTTATACAACTTTTAATTGTTCAAATGCTATAAATCTATTGTGCGGTCTGACCTTTTGACCTACACATGTCAAAACACATATGGTGAACTCGGCTAACTCTCCTACACATTACACAAAGCTTAATTTCTAAAAAAAAAAAACACTGTTTGATTTTATATATTTTTTAATGTAAAAACCATGCTTGAAATGCTTTAAATCTATTCTGCGGCTTGACTTTTCGCCTACCCATGTCAAAACTCATCTGATGATCTCAATTGACTGCCCCACACATAACACAAAGCTTTTTTTAAAAAAAAAAAACACCCTTTGATTTTATACCATTTTTTAATGTGAAAAAAAGGCTATAAATCTATTCAGCGGCTTGACCTTTTCACTTTTCGCCACATGGGTAGGTGAAAAGGTCAAGCCGCTGAATAGATTTATAGCCTTTATTTCACTTTAAAAAATGGTATAAAATCAAAGGGTGGGTTTTTGGGGAAAAAAGCTTTGTGTTATGTGTGGGGCAGTTAGTTGAGATAATCAGATGCTTTTTGACATGGATAGGTGAAAAGGTCAAGCCGCTGAATAGATTTATAGCCTTTTTTTCACTTTAAAAAATGGTATAAAATCAAAGGGTGGGTTTTTTGGGGAAAAAAGCTTTGTGTTATGTGTGGGGCAGTCAGTTGAGATCATCAGATGAGTTTTGACATGGGTAGGCGAAAAGGTCAAGCCGCAGAATAGATTTAAAGCATTTCAAGCATGTTTTTTACATAAAAAAATATATAAAATCAATATTATATTTTGTCTCGAGTTTTAAACGCGATTGGGATGAAGGCATTCCGTTTGACTTGTTTGCTGTGCGGGAGGTGGTCCAGGAATCGTTGGGTTTTAGCCCATCTGAACTTGTGTTTGGTCATGCAATTCGTGGCCCGTTGAAAGTGCTCAGGGAATCCATGTTGACCGAGAAAACATCTCCTCCTCGCAGTCTCTATGGAGACTATGTCTCCAAAATCCGTCTAAGGCTTAATCGCGCTTGCAAATTGGCTAAAGAAAACCTCGGCAGTAGTCAGAAACGGATGAAACAACGGTACGATCAGAAAGCTGTATGAGTTTAAACCTGGTGATAAGGTAATGTTTTTTCTTCCCATCCTCGGCTCTGCTCTTCAACCCCGCTACACCGGACCCTATCTTGTTGAAGGGCGTGTTGGTGATGTTAACTATGTTGTTGCTACACCGGACAGGAAGAAAAGATCTCGCTTGTGTCATATCAACATGCTCAAAGGCTATTGTGAACGAGATGACGCTGTTGATGTTAAACCTCCTGTCTGTACTAAGCGCTCGTCCGTGTCTGTTGATAGAGCGATTGATTCAGCAGTGGCGCTGTCCAGTGCATCTGGTGCTGAAATTGACACCGCTCTACCTGTGACCGGTCAATCTGCTGCGAAATCTTTGAACATGAATAAAAGGCACAAATTAAGGTTGGTGTAAGACTTATCTGTGTGTTCTTGTGACTAATTCTAATTCCATCACTTGTAATACAAATGTGTTACCTACAACTAAGTGAGATAACAGTTACAGTTAGCTAGCAAGCTAATCGTTTTACATTGGAGATTAGCCAGCTAGATGACTAGCAGCTAGCTGTCAATAGCCACGTTTACATGGACATTTTTGTTATGATTGAAATGAATCTCATTGATGATTGAATCCACCTGAATCTGAAGATTGTTTACACCTGTTTACACGAACGCTAATCTCATTTAGTCTGTGTAAGAATAACAATCATTTAGAAGCTCCCAGTCTTATTTTGTCAAAGCAAAGTTCGTTTTGACAAATGTAATTCTAGGTAAATAGTGATGTGAAATGTTGTTGTAGACCAGCCTAATAAATGTTACGGGAATGTAGAAATTGTAAACATCAGCTAGTTAGAAAACTGAAGATCTTCAGCATCACCAACAGTCGTTATCATATATACTTTGGCCTACAGGCATCAGTTTGATATAATCCAGATTGATAGTCTATGTAGAGATGTGGAGCTCTTGACAATGTATGCTAGACTTCTTAATGAGGGTTATGAGAGGGTGTGCCAACATAAACAGCCACTGCACACAAGCTCTTCACATCTTATACTATATAATATATTATCTTGTAATTGTTCACTGTTATTTAATTTGTATTGTTATTTATTTGTATGTCGCTTTGGACAAAGGCGTCTGCTAAATAACCATAACCATAACCATAACCATAATTTAGATGAAAAAATATCTAAATGATCAGTATACAATTTGAATCTTAAAATGTAACTTCAGTGGTTCTGTTGGTTGGGTGATGATTGTTTGGTTGGGGCAATGAAAACTGTGAATGTGGGTGTGGCTATGAGATGGGTCACCATGATGGAGAAGTCTAGCATGTAAAGCTACTCTTACGACAATAACTGTGTAACTGTGTAATTGTTATGAACTGTATCATTACCACGACAACTTTAATCTGATTAATAGTCGTAGATAGAAGATATGTATAATATCTTGTCCCAAAATATAACAAGATCTCTGAGTTCATGTGTTTCAATGCATTGTGTATTGGAATGTCTGATACATGGCTGTGTACTTTCGTAGCAAATTGATATTTGTAAAGTAACTTCAAAATTACCAACCTTTCATCATGGGAATATGAAAGTAGTCTAACTTCAAACACACTTGGATGTTGGAAAGAAATTATTCTACTTGTTGTCTTTACTTTTATTCTCCCCAGTGACGACAAAGGTGAATTTAATTAATTATAATAAAGACAATAATATGGATGCAAGGTTAAAACGTTGCAAGGTAGTTGCTGGGTAATATTTAGCATTATTGACGAAGTATGAAGCAAATCCAAGATGGCCAGGTGGGAGGCATGTGTTGATTGGGCACATAATGACCGAGTTAACAGTTAATTAGTGGGGCGTGTCTAAATGAGGAGCAGCTCATAAACATGTAATGTGCAGCAGAAACGGCACACTCTGAAAGGGACTGAATTAGAGGATATTATAAGTGGGTAATAATGTTTTCCTACAAGCTATTTCCAGCAAACAACTTCAGGAACATATTTTCTGGAACTCATAGACCCATTTTAACTTCTGGAAAAAAGTCATAATATGGGACCTTTAAGTTTATGGTAGACCATGGTATTGCAGAGTCGAGTTATAGCCCATTGAGTTCACCTTGTCTCCTCGTGCCAAAGTCAGATGGCACTGCTAGATTTTGCACGGATTTTCGAAAAGTTAACTCTATAACCAAGCCTGATAGCTTTCCGCTACCCCGTATGGATGATTGCGTCGATCGTCTTGGCTCAGCAGTTTTTGTTAGCAAGATTGACCTTCTTAAAGGCTACTGGCAAATTCCGTTGACTGAGCGTGCTAAAGAAATATCCGCCTTCGCTACACCTGATAGTTTCCTACAGTACACAGTCATGCCTTTGGGTTATGGAACGCGCCCGCCACATTCCAACTGTAATCAATCATGTCAATCATGTTCTTGCTGGCGTTTCTAATTGCGAGGCCTACCTTGATGACTTGGTTGTATATAGCGCCACCTGGTGTTCACATGAAGAACATCTCAATATAGTCTTAGAAAGGTTGTCTGCCGCAAACCTAACCATAAATTTAGCCAAATGTGAATTTGGGCAAGCCAAGGTCATTTATCTGGGCAAAGTGGTTGGTGGCGGGGAAGTGCGCCCTGTCCATTCTAAAGTTGAGGCCATTTTGAGCTATCCTGTCCCCACAACTCGACGTGAGCTTAGACGCTTTCTGGGTATGGTCGGCTATTACAGGTCCTTCTGTAAGAATTTTTCAGTTGTAGCCACCCCTCTTACTGACCTTCTCAGCACTAAGCGGTCTTTTGTGTGGACTAAGGAAAGTCAATTAGCTTTTGATTCTGTCAAGGCATTACTTACAACTGCTCCTGTGCTCGCTGCTCCTAACTTTACCATCCATTTTGTACTTGCTGTAGATGCTAGTGATCTAGGAGCCGGCGCAGTACTCATGCAGCAGGGTAACGACGGCTTGGAACATCCTGTTTGTTTTTTTTGAAGGAAATTTAACTGCCACCAACGCGCATACTGCACTTTTGAAAAAGAAGCTCTTGCGCTAGTTTTAGCGCTTCAACACTTCGAGGTATACGTTGGTGGTGCAGCATATCCAGTGACTGTGTATACAGACCACAATCCATTAACTTTTCTGGATCGGATGTGCAACAGCAACCAACGTCTAATGCGCTGGTGCCTCATCTTACAAGCATTTAGTATTGATATTAAACATATTCGTGGATGTGAGAATGTGGTGGCAGATGCGCTTTCTCGCGCATAGATTAAAGAGTAAATAAATTGTGGGTACGGTATTTAATGTTTTGCTTTTTTCTTCTAAGGTTTTTCCTGTGAACCTGTCTAGGTTTCGTCTTTGACCTTGGATGAGTATTTTTGCCTACATTTATCTACTTTTTGTAAATATTAATTATAGACTGAATTGTTTTTTTTTTTTTTTGGCACATTAGTTAATTTAACCCCCAATTTATTTCTTTAAGGGTGGGGGTGTTACGGGTTTGTGGTTGCATTTTTGCATATACTTTTATTTCTCTTTTGCTTGCTTGTCGCTGTGCCTTTTAGGTGGCGACGGGGCGTTAATTTTTCCGTCCCGACACGGAGTGACGGGCTGACTGCAGGCCAGCCCCTTGTATAAAGCCGGCCCGTTTCAAGATGACTCTCTCTCTCTCGACTGCACTATTCAATCGGCTGGCTGGCATTCCTTTGTTCTCTATTTTCCTGTTTTTGCACTCTGTTAATGGTTTAGAGATATTATTATTAGTTGAGCGGTTGTAATTTTCTTGCACGTTTTTAGTTGTGAGTTTAGTGAGCGCAGGGTAGTAAGATTCCCCGGAAGACTCACTTTTTGACTTTTCATGGAGCGGCCTGTGCTCCATGAACGGAAGGCAGGCAAGCGCCATTAACACCAGAAAGTAAGACTGAGTTTTCCTTTTACTTTTCCTGTTCTGTCTCAGTTTGCAACCGTCTCTTATTATTTCGTTATCCCACATATTTTAGCTGATCATTGGGAATTTTTCCCTTGTGTTCAGTGTTTTGCATTATATAATATACGGTGAAATAAAACAACTCTTTTTCCCGTACACTGGAACTCTGTCCTTCTGTTACTGGTTCATGTATTTTTGTGAATTCGTAACAGTGGTATACAATTACTGCAATTAAATGGTACCTATTAAATGTTGTCCCCTATTCATTTGTGAAACTCTTTTCTCCAACAGTAATATCGGTTGTCGTATCGGTATAGGCCACAACAAACCGATAAATATCGGTTATCGTTATCGGCCCTAAAATTCCATATCGGTGCATCTCTACCTAAATTAAATTAAATTGTTTCTCCTATTTATGAATGTAGGATACGTGTTTTCATACAGATTCATTTAAAACATGTTGCAAAGATAGGCTACTGCTCCAGTCCGTGTTTCATTATGCTCCTAAGCTATTTGCTTTACCCTTTATTAATTTAGGCTATGCCCATTTATTCATCATCTTCCATCCTTCACAGTCCGACATGCGCACGCATTCTCACCAGCTAAGACCTGACACCTGTCACTCAACTCGTCATCGTAGGGGAGGTTTTTGCCATCATTCCCGCGTTATAATCATCAACCAATCAAGTTGGTCACTTTAATCAAGCTCGTGCATGAGTAATGACGTCAACCATAGCAACAGAGTTGTCCTTTCTCCTTACTAAAAGTAGGTCTGAGAGGCTTTGTGAATAACTTTTAAGAGAAAACTCTGGGCCCGTATACGCAAAGCATTTTATCTTACCACTAAGAGTACTCCTAAATCGCACTAAAAGATTTTAGCTAGGAGTTTTCTCTTTAACCCTCTGGAGTTGTAAAACTGTTCCAAACACACATCTCAATCTCTGCCAGTTTTTGTCTTAGAAACATATAAGTGACACCATTAGAAACCTTTAATCCACTAGTTTCCAAATATATATGTTAGAAGAGAATGTATCAATGGCACTATGTAAAAACAATAAAAGAAAATCCTAGGATTTCAGTCCTCTCACCTGCAGCTGGCCCATTCAAAAGGCCCATTCACCCTAATTTGCATTTGAAAGAGCCACTCACTAAATTACCCATTTAGTCTGACTTTTTTCCAATTTGTAGTAAAACTACTTAACACTTTTGAATGTTCTTTTTACTTATATGGAGCCAACACCGTTGTTTTCCAGGTTCAAACTTCAAAAGTCTTAGCTCGATATATTTATAGTGTGTTTTTTACCTTTGACCTCTGACCTTTGTTGTTTATACAGAATTATAATAAAAAGTAATTTCATTACATCCACTTAATTACATAATTATTGTGGAGGACCTCTAGAATATAACCATATGTGGCACTTTTGCATAGATGTTTTTAGTTAGATGAAAAACTTAAAAATCTCAAGGTATAGCTGACTGCCTCAAAGTGCCTGAAAAGGCCCCAGACCTCCAAGAGTTAAAGTTATTCACAAAGCCTCTACAAGTAGTTTACATGCAATGGTGGTTTTGGTTGTCGGTGGCGTTATTGCATCCTTAGCTGCAATTCACAATTATTCCCTCGCATGACATTTCCTGTAACTGCAAGTTCATTTCAAAACATCGCGACGTGAAATGCCACTAAAAGCGGTTTGTGAATAGGTCTTAGTGAGTTAGGAGTCCTCTCGTTCTTTTAAGCTGTCCTAGACTTAGGAGCTACTTTTAGGCTTAAAATGCTTCATGAATTACTTTTAGTGAAAAAAATTAGGAGTCCTAAAGTTAGGAGTGACACACCCATTATTTTTAAGAGTTTCTCCTAAATTCACCAGTTAGGAGCTACTTTTAGCCTTACATTTTTTTAAAGCTAAAGTAGCTCCTAACTGGTGATTTTAGGAGAAACTCCTAAATGGACGTGTCACTCCCAACTTTAGGACCCTAAAGTAGCTCCTAAGTCTACGGGTGCTTCTCAAAGTCAAGGATTGCTCCTTCCAAGCCACTTTTTCAAGGACGTTACGTCATCAAATCTCGTCAAGCACTGTTCCAAAGTCAAGGATGCTTTCAAATTCTAGCAAGTACTGAGTCCTTCCTTCTGAGAATTTCGGAGAATTTTGGAGGATGCATCGATGGATCCTCGGAGTGAAGAAATAACTCACAATCCTTTGCGTATGAACAATTAGAAATTTTCTGACGGTGCGGTTTTAAAAAAAAAAGAGGGAGAGGGAGATGGAAAGTAGATGCAAAGAAGCAGTGCGTGTTAATGTAGGCTAAATATGATTTATCAAGTGTTTTGTTAATGCCATCGTATATTTGCTCAGGCATTTATATCAAGTTATTGTGCATATTCATCATAAATGCATATGTCAATATGCATGAACAAGTTGTGATAGACTTGTTATTAATTCATCTCAGAACTTCGCCCAATACGAACTTTGTAGAAGTTTAACATTACCGTTGCTGTTGACAATTACCGGTATAACTTTCCATTGACACTAACATAATTATAAACTACGGATTGTGATATGTGAAGACCAAGTCGAATGTGGAAATACTGTAGGCTACTCCAAAAAGTTTATTTAGAGGAAAGTGCAGCTGCAGTTGTCGGAACTCCTGTAAAAGCAGCACAATTTCCACGGTTCTAATTAAGCGCGCAGCCGGAACCGTGCACAATTGACGTGCACTTCCACACTTGCTAGGCTGTTCCATTGCATGTGATCTTGATGGCTGGAGAGAGTACTGGGAAGGTGTGTAGCCTTGTCTCTCTAGCACTCGACTTGAAAGAAAGCATTCTATCAAGGACGAGCTCTTGACTTTGAGAAATACCCTAGGACTGTGTCACCAGGTGACTTGGGAGGGAACTAAACGTGTGGCAAATTGTTCCCTTGGGGAAGGCAATTGAGGGACACCGCCTGGAACAAGATGGCTGCCCAGGAAACTAATGGCAGAGAATGGCCCTTTCCGAAACCAGCCCCTAAATCCTAACACTACACACTTCCACTTCGTTTGCGCGTTCACGCGAGGGTCCGCCACATTAAGTATCATCCGAAACGAATTTTGAGTCGAGTGAAGTGCCTAGGGAGAGGGGCTACCACGCCTCCAGGAGCAAGTCAGCATCGATGCTGACTTGAAACGCAGGTGCAACCGTTTTCAAGTGTTCGTGCAGCTCGTGAATCTCCCTGCCAGTTGTTTTTTGGTCCGTATGACGGCATTTACAGATAAAAGCGTGATTTAAGCTACATTGTAACAACTCATGTTCAGTTTGATACTCAGTAAAATGTGCAAGATCGTACAGAAGTAGGCTGTAATATTTGAACACATGTGCAGGTCGCATTTACAGCACTTTTATAATTTGATGTTAAATAAAGCATAAAATGCAACTCCTCACTCATAGTAATGAAAGGAGAGAAGAGGGATGTATATCCTAATACATAGGGGTGTCCAGAACATCTTAATTGGCGATTTAATATATATTGGCTTCATAATTTCTATGAAAACGAATATGACGTCAACTTCCTTCTCCCTTCAAGCGCATCCGAAATGTAGCGCTGTTTTAACCCCCTAACCCTTCAAATGCGAGTGTTCTCCGCACCCACGAGTGGACTTGAAAAGGAAGTTCACTCGCTAACCGAGTCGAAGTGAGTAGGGATCCGTTTCGGAAAGGGCCAATGGCCCTTTCCGAAACCAGCCCCTAAACCCTAGTCCTACACACTTCCACTTCGTTTGCGCGTTCACGCGAGGGTCCGCCACATTAAGTATCATCCGAAACGAATTTTGAGACGAGTGAAGTGCCTAGGGAGAGGGGCTACCACGCCTCCAGGAGCAAGTCAGCATCGATGCTGTCTTGAAACGCAGGTGCAACCGTTTTCAAGTGTTCGTGCAGCTCGCGTATCTCCCTGCCAGTTGTTTTTTGGTCCGTGTGACAGCATTTACAGGCAAAAGCGTGTTTTAAGCTACATTGTAACAACTCATGTTTAGTTTGATACTCAGTAAAATGTGCAAGATCGTACAGAAGTAGGCTGTAATATTTAAACACATGTGCAGGTCGCATTTACAGCACTTTTATAATTTGATGTTAAATAAAGCATAAAATGCAACTCCACTCATAGTAATGAAAGGAGAGAAGAGGGATGTATATCCTAATACACAGGGGTGTCCAGAACATCTTAATTGGCGATTTAATATATATTGGCTTCATAATTTCTATGAAAACGAATATGACGTCAACTTCCTTCTCCCTTCAAGCGCATCCGAAATGTAGCGCTGTTTTAACCCCCTAACCCTTCAAATGCGAGTTTTCTCCGCACCCACGAGTGGACTTGAAAAGGAAGTTGACTCGCTAACCGAGTCGAAGTGAGTAGGGATCCGTTTCGGACAGGGCCAATGTCTAATAAGGGGAGAAGGACCACTTGCTAAATACTTCCGCATGGTACTGCAACTAGAGGGCGATCGCGAGCAAGTGATGAATGAATGGGTAGCAATGGAGCTGAACCCCCCAATACCACATTTGTCTTTATATAATTTTTTCTCCTGAAATTGCATTAATGCATGCGATGCAGGATAACTTGACTTGACAATTAGCTGACCAATGCAATTTTCAATATGTGTTGTTATTCCTAAAAACCCTTTCAAAGTTTTCATGTCACGTGACACAAATGCGAACCACTTTACGGCCATAGACCTAGACGGTCGTCGTAATCGGTTGCGATTTCTCGCTGACCAATCAGCATCCATGAGCTAAATGCTAGCATGTTACACGGAAAGCGGCCCATCCTATGAAAAGCAGAAAGGACATGAGTGACTTTTTATTTCATTTCCAGTGGAAAACCTATACTCAGGTAGCTACTACGACCATGTACATTAAGAAATGAAGTTGTCAACCAGAGCCCCTTTAGGGAGAGCCGGTCCACTTCCTATTAACTCCATTGTACCGGATTGTTCCTGCAATCTGTTGAAATTCCGCTAGGGACGTTGCCGAGCAAGTGATAAATGAATTGTGGTCTATGGGGCTAAGCGGCTAGAACTCGTTTTTTTCACAGTTGACAACTTCATTTCTTAATGTACATTGTCGTAGTAGCTACCTGAGTATAGGTTTTCCACTGGAAATGAAATAAAAAGTCACTCATGTCCTTTCTGCTTTTCATAGGATGGGCCGTTTTCCCTGTAACATGCTAGCATTTAGCTCATGGATGCTCGCGACACTCGCGACCGATTACGACCGTCGTGAAGCTGAACCTTCTTTTAGGTCTATGGCCGTAAAGTGGTTCGCTTGTGTCACGTGACATAAAAACTTTGAAAGGGTTTTTAGGAATAACAACACATATTAAAAATTTTATTGGTCAGCTGATTGTCAAGTCAAGTTATCCTGCATCGCATGCATTAATGCAATTTCAGGAGAAAAAATTATATAACGACAAATGTGGTACTGGGGGGTTCAGCTCCATTGCTACCCATTCATTCATCACTTGCTCGCGATCGCCCTCTAGTTGCAGTACCATGCGGAAGTATTTCGCTAGTGGTCCTTCTCCCCTTATTAGACATTCTCTGTTGTCAACTGCCCATACGGCGGCCATATTGAAAATTGAACGCGGGGCTAGGCTCAAGATGTCCCAAGGAACCAGGACTTACGCGCTGGGTCTGAGGCCCCACATCGACGCTGCATCAAGCCAGGGGAGCAACCATCTGCCATGCCTAGGGCATGTGGACTGGACCGAACGTGTGAGTAGCAGTCGCAGGCTGCCGAATACTGCACCGGGGAATGGACTGTTTGGCCAGTTTTAATTCATTGGATGAGTAGCAGCAACAGGCTGTATGCTGCGCTGACAACTGGACTGTTTGCACCATTTTAATGAACTCTCTATGCCGTGTCGTGGATACCGCCGTCCAAGGGAAGCCCCTGACCTCTGCCTGCTTGCTCACGAGTGCGTTTGCTGTGTTTGCCCAACAATAAGAACTTTATTTGCTGACACATTTTGCTATTGCCTTAATCCCTCCAGGCTGTTATGGGCCGACTGTGGACAGTGTCCAGTAGCCACCAGCGGCAGTGTATTTCCCACTCCCCTTTCCCCTATGGTTTATGTCTATTTTGCTTATTCCCCTTGCCTCTGTCAACCTTATTGCTTGGGTGCAGGGGTGGAAATTAAAATGTGAAAATGTATCAGCCAATAGCAGATTTCTGGTCAAATTAACCAGCCACTCAATGTTAAAAGATGACTTTGTGTCTGAAATCTACCAGCCACTCTCACATTTTACCAGCATTTGGCTGGTGGCTCGTGCTAATTTCCATCGCTGCTTGGGTGTGGTCAATGCTCCCCTGTGTGGAACTGTAGAATGGGTGGGTGCCAGTGGCGCCCCCTACCTGTGACAACAGCTTAAAAGAATTCGAGAGGAACTCACTAAGACCAAATCATAAACCATCCTAAACCGCTTTTAGTGGCATTTCATGCAAGGGAATAATTGTGCATTGCAACAATTATTGCAATAACGCCACCAACAACTACATGTTTTAGATTAATCTGTATGAAAACACGTACATTCGCAAAGAGGAGAAACGCTACGTGTTTTCATACAGATTAATACAGATAACATGTTGCAAAGATACACTGCTCCAGTCCATAGTGTTTCATCATGCTCCTAGGCTATTTGCTAAGGCACACGCCATATATCTATGTAAATTGCTCAGCACCAAAGTATCCCTCCACCATGGTTCTTATATTGCCATTTCAGGGCAGTCAGGCCTACACAAACATGAAAGTCATGTCAAGCGGTCAGCTTGTTGTGGTGAGATACACATAAAAATGTAAGAATTTGTATAGTATGCTTTTTGATTTTTTATAATTTAAAAATATGTGTATATTGTATTGTGCATGTGTGAATGGCACCTACAATGACCAAGATAAATGCTTCTAACTTGGCATACACTGTGCGATTTTTTCAATTGCAGTATTCAGCTGCTGCTCATACTGTACGAGTGAATTCGCAGGGGCAGCTCACGATTCCTGTTCTCACACTACACGATCCGATGGTCGGATGCGATTTGACTGCTCACACTGTACGTCCATATCCAACTCGTCGGACTCTTTTATCTGGAACTTCTATCAGCTGTGCTGCCATGCGGCTCTGTGTTGTCGAATTGCTTTCAGTGTTGCCAGGTCGTGAGGAGAAATAAGCAGCAGGTCTCTGAAAATAAGCCATAATAAAGACACAACCCCAAAAAGTTATAGCATACCCTCCCCGAACCCCTGTTACATTTCTGGGGTGGTCATAGAGGAGTCTACAGTGTAGAGTCGACGCAGCTGCATATAGCCTAGGTTCAAAATGCCCTTTGTGTAGGCGCTGCGTGCAACCAGCAACTTCACACAAAATCAAGCCTAAGTCACTTAAAATAAGCAGACTATGGCAACACCGTTTGTTTTGTTGTCCGTATCTGTGTTCACGCATGTGTAGTGTGACAGGTTGAGGTAAATCGGCTCGTAACAGTGCTTCAACAGTGCGATAGACTCACTAGGGCGACCAGGATTTCAAACAGGTTTGATATTCTCCCGATCGATCGGGAGGTGGTAATCGCTTCTTGTTACCCCATGTATACTACACGATGCGAGACGCACGACTGAGCCAAAATTCGGCCCGATCCCCAAAATAGTCGCACGACTCAAAAATCGTGGCAAAATGGGCCAAAAATCGCACAGTGTATGCCGAGTTTAAAGGTAGTGAAAATGCCCTTAAAACAGCCCAGGGCTCATGGGGTTAATTTAGCTCTACTTACCCCATATTTTTTTGTGGGGGGGGGTTGTGACATATGTTCATAATCCAACATTATCATGTGTTTATTTAAAGCTGTCATGTAGACTACTTAGTTTTACAATTTTATTTATGTATACTGTTAACATGTTTGCGAGGCATACTAAGCAAACTATTTTCATTTTATTATTTTCGGTGGGGGGGCGGCTATCTGCACCCCTGAGCGCACGCACTTGCGTCTCAAAAAATTCTGAAAAAAACCCCACGTATAGGCCTACCTATGTTACCCAGGAGACACTCTGTATATTTTTTTGTGCTAAGATCAACACTTTTTATGTTACAGCCAGTTTTACGGGGGGAGGGGAGTGTCAATTTTGTTCTGCCTCTTTTTGTCAAAGTTCACAAGCTCACTGCTCAAGAACTATAATATGTAGGAGGCTCAAATGTTGCAGGCTGGCTGGTACATGAGTAGGAATAGTAGAAGCCAATGCAGTAAAATCACCACGTGTGGTCTTGATGATCCTGCATGGTCATAGCAGTCCCTCACATGTCCCCTGAGCCTGCGCAGAGAGACAAGTAGCCCAACAAGAAAACGGTTGAAATTTACTTCATTGGTCTCTGCTGATGTTTACGTGATAGCTGTGTCCATATCCTTTTTCGGTCTATGGTTTTTGGCCATCATTCCTGCGTTATAATCATCAGTCAATCAAGTAAAGGTGGTCACTTTAATCAAGCTCTAATGACTAATGATGTCAACCATAGCTTTTATCTTATCTTAGGAGCTGTCCTTTCTCCTTACTAAAAGTAGGTCTGAGAGACTTGAATAACTTTTAAGAGAAAACTACTGGCTAAAACCTTCTTTTCTTTGTGAATATGGACCCAGGTCTTGATTACTTGTCAAATAAACCAATAAAACAATGTCATGGGATGGAATGTAGCTACAACATTTATACAACTTCTGTCATAGCTCATATTTGTAAAACAAATCACAGTGAAACGTAGTCTACTGACAAACAATCAGCAGCATTGGAATGCCTCAATCAAGTAATCTATAATAGCCTACGCATTCTTTTCATTTTATTCCGAGGGCTAGGCTACTTTCTTGCTGTGTAGGCACCTTGTACCAAAATGTAGTTCATTATTAAAGTGAAATGGTTGCTGGCAAAAGTCAGCGGTGTTAGTTTCAGCACATTTTCTAAGTATTGTTTTGATATGAACGGGAGTCAATGGGAGCCGTAAATCCTGAGACTTCGACTACAAAGGTAGCCTACCAACAATCTGTTCTACTTCTGCATCATGAACTATTTCAAATTTCTCAATTTTGCATTGGAACAAGAGTTCACTATATTCAGCCAACTGTCTCAGCTCATAGAAATCTGCAGTCAATCATTTAAATGTAGCCTTGGACAAAACTATGTTGACCTACCTTTCATTTAAAGCTGGCGCTGCACTTCTGGTCCAGGACTTCATTCAATGACAAAGAACAAACCCAACTGTGATAAAGATACAGGGGACAATATAAATAAGTGCCACTCCCAAACTGAAGTTAGCCCAGCCTCTATTTGTAGATCATGTGACTTAAGGGAACTCAAACCTTTGCTTGCTTCAACAATGCAAAAGCAGTTCAACAGCTAATGCACAAATGTGGTATACTTTTTAAAATGATGATTGCCAATACAAACACCAGAATGGAATCATATGGTTTGCATTAGTTTATGGTTATTATCATTGTTATATCTGTACCATTAACTCTTACTTTTACTTTCAGGATTAAACCTTTGAACTTAATATGAACAAATTAAATCATCTACTCCGAGACAGTTTGGTATCATTCACAAATTAAAAACCTTTGTTAACATCTTATTGTACATTCCTAATAGGATAATCACACACGTGGAAACACTTTGAAGAACATACTCATCCTATAATATGTTTGTGTACCATACATAAAATATCCTACTGCAAGCTAACGTTTGGCTAGATTTACTATCTGTTGCTGCATCATTGTTGATTGGCGTTGTTTGAGATTGTATTCCGTATTCCATTGGTGTCTAAGTCTATATACTTCAAGTCAAGTCAAGTCAAGTGAATTTAATACTTTTAACCTGCATTAAATTGTAGATATGTAGGCTATGTAAGCTATCCTATCAGTCGTTTCAAAGTAGAACTTCAGTAAGTGTCAGTGCTTGCAACTCATTTGAAGTTGGCAACTTCATTTCAGTCTTTTAAATTCTAATAAATGAAGAGTTATTTTCCAAAATACTATCCACAATGTTGATGCATTTTCATAAATCACTTTTTAAATGTGGGTTTCCAAGTAAATTCAGTGGAATTGTAATTGGGTTATTGTTATTTATCTATGCTTGTGTGTCATACAGTAGCCTATATTGTCTTTTATAGGCCTAATACAATGTTTTACACAGCAACCTTTTTGCATTTACATGCAATGGTAATTCCTTCCATGGAATTACATTTTCTAGTTACTCTTTATTGTGGATTTTTGGGATGTTTACAGTATGTCCTATTGGAGAACCTGGGTACATACCTCACTGCAATAATACACTATTAAATCATTTAACCATTGTAACTACTCAACTATTTAACTGTTCAACCATTCCAACTGTCAGTTATCAACTATGCCTCCAGTCAACTACATGAAACCTCCATGTACCTAGCAACCAACATAGCAACCATTAAAATTAAGCGTTTATGACCGTTTCCATAGCAACCAACATGATTATACTGCAGTAACTTCTTTATTCCTGATAGTGGCCACCATGGATACCCTATCAACAAATGTTTCAAAATAAAAGTCCTCACTAGCAAGTTAGCTAGTTAGCATGGTTAACATAGTTAACATTTTTAGCATAGCTGCTAGAAATGATCAGCTAAGTTAGCTAATCAACCTGGTTAGCATGGTTAGCATTGTTAAAAATTTTAACATAACTGCTAAATATGATTAGCTAAGTTAGCTAATCAACGTGGTTAGCATTGTTAACATAGTTAGCATTGTTAGCATTGTTAGCATTTTTAACGTTACTGCTAGAAATGATCAACTAAGTTAGCTTATCAACCTGGTTAGCATTGTTAACATAGTTCACATTTTTACAATAACTGTTAGAAATCATTAGCTAAGTAAACCAATCAACCTGGTTATCATTGTTAGCATAGTTAACATTTTAGAATACCTGTTAGAAATCATTAGTTAAGTTAGAACAGGAATGTTTAAGCTTTAAAATGTCTACCTTAACACTATCAACTCAAATTTAAACTATGCAACCACCATGTTTACCCTAGCAGCTAGCTACACCTTAGTAACCATATCTACATTATCTATCTATACATTTTTTTGCATTTTCATGCACTGGTAATTCCTTGGAATTGAATTTCTAGTTTGTATTGTTATTTATTTGTATGTCGCTTTGGACAAAGGCGTCTGCTAAATAACCATAACCATAACCATAAAGCCTGAGAGAGAGAGAGCTGCTGCAGGTGGACTGGCCATCTGGCGTAAGATTCTAATTGCTCTAATTGCCCTATTATGATGTCATAATCGCAATGTTAAGTCAATGGGGGGAATTTTAATAGTTTTTATTTAATAGTTCAAAAAGTATAAAAGTTACAAAGTTGAAAAATACATAGCTGAAGTCACCTACTGTAAGTAAGACCTATGCAGCGCAGTTTGAATGAATTTTCTACGTTAAACGGTTGAGGCTGAATTAGACACACAAAAAGCGTTAGAAGAACAATATCAAATGCTATAAAAAATAAGAGGATATCGGATAACAGTAGAGTAAATTGAAGAAGCCTGGGAAGAACAGTACAGTGCATTTTCATGCACTGTAATAATAAGAAGTTGCGGAAGAATAAGAAGCCTTGGAAGAACAGTACAGTGCAATGTACAGTGCTGTGATAAGAAGACTTGGAATAACAATATATTGCATTTTCATGCACTATAATAATAATAAGAAGAATTCGGATAACAGTAGAGTGCATTTTCATGCACTCCAATAAGATATCGGATAACAGTAGAGTGCATTTCCATGCACTCTAATGATGATTTGGATGGAAAATCAATATCATATCAATGTCACCTTGCTATCTGGGCAGTGAAGGGCTAGTTCAAACCCAATGACAGCGGGGATAATTTTTTTGCAAAGGTTCATCGTTGTTTATGGATGGTCAAAAAATCGTTTACTTAGGCTTTTGTCGTTGGTTTTGTCATGGGCACAAATTTAGGGGACATTTTCATACTAACCCATATTTCTTCATTGCACCGTAACACCATTAACTCTAATGAGTTCCTCTTGTGATGTCATACCCCATCTAGTGGAAGGGAGGGGGAGTGCCAACTTTTCATATTATATTCAATAATATTCAGCATTTTGGTATCAAAACAATGGTGGGCGGTTCTAATATTTATGTTTAATAAGCACATTGCATTAACTTCGTGAAAAATTTACCCTGAAATTTACACTTTAACTATCCAGTATTTAAACAAACATCACAGCTTTTACAAAAAAAATAAAGATCCCTCCTTACCTTATGCCATTTGCCTTGCTTTGATGAAATGGCATTGAGTAACTGACCTATGTCCTTTGGAGTTCTGGAAGATAACAGGTGAATGATTGAACTTGAACTCGAAATCTCAGCAAACAAATGGATGTCATGAACAGGAGAAGATAGCACCTATCAAAGCTGTTGGAAGGCTATCAGAAAGGAAGGGTTATGTACCAGTGCCCCTCCCCACCTCCGTTGACTCCTTGCCACCACAAAGCCATAACAACATGGAACACACTACTGGAATACTTGCTAAAAGCGATGCAACAAACCCCCCAGGACCCCATCTGGCAGATGGAGACTCTGGGCTTTTATTCCTTGATTTCCCATCACCACACACACCCAATAACCACCCCACCCTATCCAACTACCCAGGCCACCCAAACCCACCTAATATCCCATCCCAATCCCTTCCTCGTCATTCCACCACCCAAACAAACTCCACAGGATCCCCCACATACCCGTCACCATCCCCACTCAAGCACATGATGTTCCCTGCAACAATGGAGAGACTGCTACCAGCAGCCAGGCAGATTTTTAACAGCCCAAGACCTTCAGCACTGAAGTGCAGTGCACCTCCACGCCCTCCCCCTCCGCATGCAAAAGGATCACATAAGCAGCAACAACTTCATGAGAGTATTGTATGATATTCTGTGGGTCCCTGCAATGGAAATGGTAGTGACAGTAGTTTTGAGAACATGCCGGGACCCAGTAAGTATGTCATTTTCTATTCCTGTTCTGACAAGTAATAGAAGACTAGCACATCGAGCCTACAGGGTAAACCAGTCAAATCTCCTACCTGTACCACTACAGCCTCAGATTTCCCCAGTGGATCATAGCTCCCCAACTCTTACAGCAAAACTAGCTCTCCTAAACATCAGATCTCTTTCAAACAAATCATTCTTAATTAATGATCTTATTTGCACATACAACCTTGATTTTTTACTCTGAACTGAGACATGGTTAGACCAAGCAAACAGTGCTGCTACCCTCATCGAATCTGCTCCACCAAATTTCAGTTTTTTGAGTGCTACCAGAGCAAATAAAAGAGGAGAGGGGATAGCTACAATCATCTACAAGGCATCTTTTCAGTGCAATCAGTCATCATTTGGTGAATTTACTTCATTTGAATATCTGTGTGCAAGCATTAAGTCTTCTCCTCAGATTTTATTACTGACTATTTACAGGCCTCCAAAACATTCAGCTAAAGTCTTTCTTGAAGAGTTCGGTGAACTGCTATCAGTCATTTGCATAGAGTTTGACTGTCTTATTATATCAGGGGATCTAAACCTACATGTGGATAATCCTGAAAACAACTATGCCAAGGAATTCATTGCACTAATCGACACTTTCTCCCTAACACAGCATATACAGGAGCCAACACACTCTCAAGGCCATACACTCGACCTCGTTATCACAAAGGGTCTCAATGTCTCCACAGCTGTTAAAGACCTGGCGTTATCTGATCATTTCTGCGTGTTCTTTGATGTGTCTATGTCCCCACACAGTCAGAACAGATCTATGTTGGTAAAAAGGAGAATCATAAATGATAAGACAAGTGTTCTTTTTGAGCAAGCACTCTCACAGACATCAAGCAATTTGTCAGACTCAGTAGAAGACTTATTGGATCACTTTAATGCAAAAATGGCAAACATTATGGATGACATTGCTCCCTTAAAATCCAAGAAAGTTAAGGACAAACAGAAAGCACCATGGAAGCAAAATCCAGCGGTTAAACTAAAAAGAGAGTGTAGGAAGACTGAAAGAAAATGGTGTAAATACAAACTTCAGATCCACTATGACATCCATAAAGACATGCTCCGCACATATAACTCTCAAATATGCAAAGCAAGACAATCTTTCTTTTCTAACATCATCAGTAGAGTTCAAATAACACTCGTGTTTTATTTTCCACTGTCGAAAAGTTAACAAATCCTCCCTCACAATTAGCGCCCGAACTTCTCTCAACTAATAAATGCAATGAGTTTTCATCTTTTTTTAAAGGTAAAATTGACAAAATCCGACTCAAAATATCTGCTACATTACAAATTCAACACCTGGAACTTCCAGCTACAAATAGAAGGAAGCTTAACTTGATGTCAGAGTTCAACTTGATAGACCATGAAACACTTGAAAAAACAGTACAGAATCTCAGCTCCTCCACATGTGGCTTAGACACTCTGCCTACAAATTTCTTCAAAACTGTTTTTCACCTTATAGCCTCAGATGTCCTTCACATTGTAAATACACTGCTGTCTGGCACTTTTCCTAAGTCATTAAAAACAGCTGTTGTAAAGCCACTGCTCAAGAAGAATAACCTGGATGCCTCCATGTTAAACAATTACAGGCCCATATCCAATCTACCTTTTATTGGCAAAATTATTGAAAAAGTAGTCTTTAATCAACTAACCACCTTCCTAACATCAAATGGGTATTTTGATTACTTTCAGTCTGGTTTTCGGGCAAATCACAGCACTGAAACAGCTCTCATTAAGGTTTTCAATGACATACGTCTCAACACAGATTCTGGTAAAACATCAGTCCTAGTGCTACTGGACCTTAGCGCAGCATTTGACACTGTTGATCACAATATTTTACTACACAGACTAGAACACTGGGTTGGATTTACAGGCATAGTTCTAAACTGGCTCAAATCATATCTACAAGAAAGGAGCTTCTTTGTTGCCATTGGCAACTGTACCTCAACACCAACATCCTTGACCTGTGGTGTTCCCCAGGGGTCGATCTTGGGGCCACTATTATTCAACCTCTATATGCTCCCACTTGGACAAATCATCTAAAATAATTTGATTTCATATCATAGCTATGCAGATGACACACAAATTTACTTAGCTCTGTCACCAAAAGACTATGGTCCCCTTGAATCTCTATGTCAGTGTATAGAACAAATCAACACTTGGATGGCTCAAAATTGTCTTCAGCTGAACAAAGAAAAAACTGAAGCAATTATATTTGGTAAAAAGGAGGAAAGAATTAAGGTTGCCACTCTCCTTGAAACAAAAGGATTGAAAGCAAAGGATACTGTTAAAAATCTCGGTGTATTAATCGACAGTGATCTAAATTTCAACAGTCACATGAAAATAACTAAATCAGCTTTTTATCACCTCAAAAATATTGCCAAACTGAGAGGGCTAATGTCAAAACATGACTTAGAAAAACTCATTCATGCATTTATCTCTAGCAGGGTTGATTACTGCAATGGGCTCTTCACAGGCCTTCCTAAAAAGACTATCAAACAGCTTCAGATGATTCAAAATGCAGCAGCTAGGGTTCTCACAAAAACAAAAAGAACTGAGCACATTACTCCAATTCTTAAATCTCTGCACTGGCTTCCAGTATGTCACAGAGTTGACTTTAAAGCACTACTAATTGTTTATAAATCAGTAAATGGAGCAGGACCTAAATACCTATCAGACATGTTTCAGCAGTACACACCTTCTCGTCCTCTGAGGTCTCAGGAGAAAAACCTCTTAGTAAAACCTGCTGTTAGAACTAAACATGGCGAAGCAGCTTTTAGCTGCTATGCGGCTCAGCTTTGGAACCAACTTTCTGATGACATTAAAAAGGCCCCAACTGCAGCCTGTTTTAAATCTAGACTTAAGACCAAATTGTTCTCAGATACTTTCTGCTAACTGTCTCTTAATTATTCCATCTTTTCCAGTCTTTTATGTTAATTATTCCTTATTGATTTGATCTTGATTTATGCTTTGTTTTTATTTTCTATTATGATCTTTTTATTATTATTATTATTATTACTATTACTCTTTGCCCATCTATGCTTTTATCTGCTATAATTACTGTTTGTTTTTTATGTAAAGCACATTGAATGACCTCTGTGTATGAAATGTGCTATATGAATAAACTTGACTTGACTTGAACAAACCCATAAATCCACTTAGCCTACTGTAATTGCTCTCCAACTCCTATCTAAATCTTGATAGCAATATTGTGTTCAGCATACCAGATACAACTCCACGTATACTGTAACTGATCAATGTAGGCAACCAATGTCTGTCCAGTACAGAGATCTCACTTAACCAGCTACATAGCAAGAATATGTTCGGCAGCATGTGAGATATAGGTATCAGATAGAATGTTCTCGTAGATTCTTTTAAGGATCTAGATTCTTTGTGGTGACCTTTGGCCAGAGGAGTTTGGTATTAGGCTTTATGATGAGTTGTTTTCAATCATACAATACCATATCACAAGAATATATAAATCATACACCATAAAATATAAAAAATATTTTTGGAGACCACAGAAGTCATAAGGCCTTCAGTTTGGTCTCCCTCCTCAAGGTACATAACGGCCAATATAATACTAGCAGGTGAGCAGCAGCATAGCAGGTGAATGATTAAACATGTAACCCCTTTTTAAACATTTGTGAAGAAATTAAGATGGATATTCTTAGTGGCACACATTAACTCTTTAATCAAATTAACACTGTCCAGGACTCCCTTGGAAAAGAGGTTCTTAATCTCAACAGGACTTTTCCTGGTAAATAATAATAATA
>NC_084998.1:2101552-2166552 GCF_963854185.1 Sardina pilchardus
TGCTTGTTGTCTATGGGGACTATTTTCAGATGCTGCGTACGATATCACTGCGCCTATGGTACGTTTGCAAGTTGCCTTGATTATTACGCCAGATGAGAGTGTAGTTCCATGTCAAAACAGCCTAAAAAAACGCCAGGTTTCATTTTCAGATGGTCTTATTGCACTTTCTAACTTGAGAGGAGACACGTTTTAAATGGGAAAATTACCAGAAATTTTTGTCACTTTTAAACATGAAGCTAGCAGGCGAGAAGCTAATGGTCTAATCCGATTCAATGATCTATGCTAGGCTGAAGCTAAAAGTTGTATCGCCAGACTCACAGAATGGCTGGATGAACGGGAACAAGGTAAATATCGATTGTTTTGCTCGAGGGGAGGTGGAAAATGAGCGTATTTCCAGAAATGGCGGAATATCCCTTTAAAGGTTATTCACAAAGCCTCTCACAACTACGGATAAGGAGCTTTATTTAATAAGGAGCTTTATTTAAGTGACCACCTTGATTGGCTGATGATTATAACGCAGGAATGATGGCAAAAACCTCCCCTAGAGTGACAGGTGTCAGGTCTTAGCTGGTGAGAATGCGTGCGCTATGTATGCATATTATTTTAAATGAAACAAATACCTTTCGCCATGTGGAAAGTCCTCTATAAATGTAGGACGGTTTCCTGTTGAGTGGTCACTCTGCATGGATATCCCACTGGATACAGTAGAGGGTGCTCTGGCATGATGAGGGCTGTAGAAATAATCACATTGGTACAACATTATTATTTTTTAAAGGTAAAGAACAATAAGAACTAGAAATGCAATTCCAAGGAATTACCAGTGCATGAAAATGCAAAAAAATGTAGATATGGCTACTAAGGTGTAGCTAGGGTAAACATGGTGGTTGCATAGTTTAAAGAGAGTTGATAGTGTTACGGTAGACATTTTAAAGCTTAAACATTCCTGTTCTAACTTAACTATTAATTTCTAACAGGTATTCTAAAATGTTAACTATGCTAACAATGCTAACCAGGTTGACAAGTTAACTTAGCTGATGATTTCTAGCAGTAATGCTAAAAATGCTAACTATGCTAACATTGCTAACTATGTTAACAATGCTAATCACGTTGATTAGCCAACTTAGCTAATCATTTTAGCAGTTGTGCTAAAAATGCTAACTATGCTAACAATGCTAACCAGGTTGATTAGCTAACTTAGCTAATCATTTTTAGCAGTTATGCTAAACTATGCTAACAATGCTAACTATGCTAACCATGCTAACAATGCTAACTTGCTAGTGAGGACTTTTATTTTGAAACAGTAGTTGCTAGGGTATCCATGGTGCCCACTATCAGGAATAAAGAAGTTACTGTAGTATAATCATGTTGGTTGCTATGGAAACTGTCAAAAACGCTTAATTTTAATGGTTGCTATGTTGGTTGCTAGGTACATGGAGGTTTCATTTAGTTGACTGGAGGCATAGTTGATGATAACTGACAGTTGGAATGGTTGAACAGTTAAATAGTTGAGTTGTTTCAGTGGTTAAATGATTTAATAGTGTATTATTGCAGTGAGGACTTTTATTTTGAAACAGTTGTGGACAGAGGAAACAGTTAACAGGATATGTATTCTTCACAGAGAGATTGTATGCTTAAAGCCTGAGAGAGAGAGGGCTGCTGCAGGTGGGGCTGGCCACCTGGCATAAGATTCTAATTGCTCAACGACCTGATTGTGATGTCGTAGAGGCCAATGTTAAGTCTATGGGGAAATTTGTAATAGTTTTTATTTACTAGTTCAAAAAGTATAAAAGTTACAAAGTTGAAAAGTCATAGCAACCCGATCCATTAGAATACCTACGTTACAAAGTTTGAATGAAGTTGCTAAGTTAAACGGTTGAAGAGAAATTGCGGTTAGAAAAAGTGATCAGCGGAATAATAACTATAAGAAGCCTAGGAAGAACAGTACAGTGCATTTGCATGCACTGTAATAAGAAGTCTGAAGAACAGTACAGTGCATTTGCATGCACTGTAATAAGAAGTCTAGGAAGAACAGTACAGTGCATTTGCATGCACTGTAATAAGAAGTCTAGGAAGAACAGTACAGTGCATTTGCATGCACTGTAATAAGTGCATCAATGAGTGCTGTTTTTAAACAGTCAAGTGTCAGTTCTAGTCAGGTGGATCAGCAAGACTAGTTGTAAGTAGTGCTGTAGTATGAAGTCTGTCATGTTTGGCAGGAACAGTAAGATTATAAGGATCACAGTTTTTCTTTTTAAGAAAAGAGGCAAATAAACAAGAAAGCAAACTTTAGAAGGCCGAGCATTTTATTCAAGCTGGCCGAGTTTAATCAATATTAGTGAGGCGAGACGACATCACCATATTTGATCCTCTCATGTACAAACCAATAACAACCCCTTTCGAACTTTGGATCTGGTGGAGATCCACTGTCTAAATAGCATATGCATTCAGTTCATTCATGCCCAGTATCACACTGATCAGTTGCATAAGGAACACTGCAGCAACAGACAGGACTTATTCCTCATTTTGCACCCCAACACTATTTTTCAGTAGCCTGCATTCTGTCAACTTACTTTGTTGTTGTGACCAGATTCTTCGTAATTGTGTTGATGTCTTTGACAGCAGGGTTGACAGTCTCATTCTGATTGGTTAGAGGAAGACTCTCTGCTGAGGCTCCTCCTTCTCCAGTGTCTGCAGGTAAAATGACAGTAGATAAGTGACACACCAAACCAGCAGTAATTCGGCTGGGAGAAATTCCCAGAAACAAAGAAACTATTGCTTTTTCCTCAGTGATTAGCGATGTGCAAGTTGAGATCATTAAAGATGAACTATGCAAGTTTTTTTTAGCTTAATTTGCCTTATCTAACTTCAGAGTCATTGGAATGGTTATTTGACTTATTTCAGGTTGAATGACGACTGTCTCGCCTCCCCTAGCGGAAATACCACACATGCAAGTTTGTGCCACCGGGACAAATGGTCCTTCTTCCTTCCTCGGTCCTCTGGCTCGTTCCCACTGATTTATGAAGACCACTGGATAGACTATCCCATTATTGCCGCCCCATCATTCTTTATCTAGATCAGTGCGAACGAGGACCGAGGAAGGAAGGGAGGGTAGATAAAAAGACGAATGAGAGGCACCCTTTGTCCCTATGCAGTTTTAGCAATTTCTTCAATGTTATCTGGCGTTTTGCTCACACTTTTCCCTGCAGAGCTCCCCCTACAGCAGGGCAAGGCAAGTAACTGGCTGCAGGCCATTTTTCATGGTCAATAGACAGCGAGCCGCAGGCCAGAGAAAATAGATAGATAGATAGGCAGAGAAAGCAAATCAACAAATCAACCCGACTAAAGAGTAAAATACTAAATGCTAAAGATAAAGATGTGCATGAATGTACTGAGAATTGATACTGTGATCCTGTATGAGGTGTGTGTCAAGGTGGTAGTGCAAATACAGTAAGTCCAACAGTGTAACAGTACAAGGTTATCTGGTCTAGTGACCAGCAAAAAACATGGACAATACAAAATGTAAACATAGTAATATAACAGTTATAGTTGTTACGGGAAAACGCTAAATCCTAGGGGTATGGAGGATGCCGTAACTAAACCAAAGAGAAAATAGTAAACACAAACAAGGAAGCAATTGAATGAAATGACCAGGGGCCTATTGCACAAAACTAGGATAAGGGATTAACCCGGGATATCTTGGTTATCCTGGCTCAATTTATCCGTGATCCAGTTGCACAAAAGCGGGATAGGGGGCAGCAGGATATGTTATGGTATAAGTTACCATGGCGATTTATTCTGTGGAGCTAGCCTGCTCCTGACCAGGCTAACATCCAAGATAAGTTGATTCTAATGGTAATTACATTATCTGATTGGTTCAGCTAGCTGTCATTCAAATGAGACCTCCACGTGATTTTTTAAAGAGCTGTAGATTCCATTTATATATTATTTGCTACATGCATTTACTCGCAAAACACAGCAGAATGTCTGCCTAATACCATATGGATGTCATTTAAATTATGGTGGCCTTATAATTAATAACATATAGCCTATCGTTGTTTGCTTCTTTTTTGACAGATGTTTGATGAATAGGCTGCTGTAGGCTAGTAGTTGATTGGAAGTGGAGGGGACATTTTTCGAAGGTGTTTTCAACTAATTCGGCTTTTAAGACAAATTAAGATAGGCTACTTTGTGCATCTTTGCGGTGGCAAAGCGCTTCCTTAATGACGTTGCGTGCCGAGACAAGGAAGCTCTCACACGTGGGTGCATACGTAAATTTGCATTCAGTTGATCTGCCACACCTACTCCCGCTATGTAACAGAAATAATCATGATCCCCCATCCAAAAAAGTAAAACTTTACCTCGTTGTTAGTCTATATCAAAAGCGGTTGTTCACTTTGTGTGCAAGACGCTATTTTTCGCGTTTTTTTTATTCCAACCGCGGTTATTTGGGGGAGAAACGAGAACGCGCACATACACCGAATAACTTACACCTGGCTTGATGAATCCGTGTCTGCTCATCCTGGATTGGTCTTTGTGCAACCAATTCAGCCGGTATGCTCTTGTTTAGGATTCAGTGATCACGGCTCAGTAACTTATCCCGGATGTCTTAATTCTGCTTTTGTGCAACGGGCCCCAGTTTATTGATTAATCAAAATAAGAGTTCAAAGGAACAATAACAGAACTAAAGTAATGTTAGGCTTGGCCTATGGAAACGTAGACATGACAAACAGACAAACAAACAAAGAAGCCCCCCGCACCATACGTAGCACCATACGTAACACGACACAAAACACTACACACAGCCATCCATGGCCCTCACACAACCGTGGATGCTGGCAGGCTCAAAGGCACTGCTCTGATGCAGTCTTGGTTCTTTTAATGGCTGATCAATAATTAGCCCCAAGCAGGAACCACTCAGGCAATCAGAGGTGGGCGTGGCCCTGAAATTGAACACAGCACACAAGACGGCCAGATCACACTAGGGCCGTAACACCCCTTCCCATAAAAGCGAACGTGTACCCAGCTAACAATTTCTGGTTAGGAGAACGTTTTTAGAACGTTTTTTTCCTGGTTAGGAAAACGTTGCCTGAAAGTTGCGAAAGTTGCCACAAGGTTCCCCAGGAAAGTTTTCTTGACGAAAATACTACGTTTTTTTCTGGTTGTTTATTTTGGTTAGCAGAACGTTCTCCTACCCTTTAGGGAACTTTACTATATTTGGTTGCATTAACGTTCCCCTAACCTCCCAGCAACAAAGTGTAAAGGGGGAAAAAATATGTAGAATTATCGTGACATCCAGGCATGGCTCCGCTGTACTCTCTCCATCTGCGGCTACAGCCTATCTGCAAGCTAAGAGGGCGAACGTCTCTGATGACTAAGGCAATGACATTATAGACTACTACACGTATGTAATTACACTTAACATTAACTGCTTGCTGAACTGCGACGAATACGGTTCGTCAACATGAACTGGTGTCAGCTAAGTATTTAAATGCGGTTAGGTCTATACTTTCTTGTCTACGGTGTCTTTTCCTATAATAAACGATTACTCAGATCAAAACATAAGCAGAGCAGGCGCTAGCCTAACACACTGTTTCAACATTCAAAACTGGCTGTTTTTATTGCATCGTATGCCATTAAAAGTCCTCGGTTCAGAATTATGATGGATTTTGGTTTATTTTGTTTTAAATTGGGACTGGGAATTGTGGGATAGGCTGAGTGAACAGCACTGTAACAGGCTATAACTTGGACTACGTGTTAATATAAAACAATTCTCCCCCGGGAACATTGTGCTGTTTAAGATGCAGTCTCAACGTTTGAGAAAGAATTCATTGGAGTCCTCATCATCATATTTTCATAACAAATAAAGCTTTAAAAACATGAATGCATTTCAGGTGCCACTCTAATCGATTATGGATTAATCCAACACTATTCGTCAGATTAGTTAGCATGAAATCGTTGTGTGCCTGCCTGGGACTATGGCTAGCTAGCTCTTCCACCCGGTTTACCCTGTACAGTGTTTTTTAAAAGCCTGTTGGACTTAATGGAATAAGTGCATGGAGAACGATGTGAAGAATGTGATCGATACCATACAGCCAGTAGCCTACGTGAGTAACTTTATCTCTGTGCCAAATGTCTTAAAGTTAGCGAGGTTGAGTCTGCTAAAACACCAACACAGAACTGGCTGTTTTTTTCACGGACCGGAGATGGAAGTTTTTCAGCTTCTCGCGCTGGCCCCTTTAGCTGACGGGCTGGCTGGTCGGCCGAATATCAATCCAACAGATAGAGGGGGGAAGAATAGAATAGGGCTATATGTCGATTTTGCAACAAATTATTCCGACTTTGCAGTGTGGCTGCTGGCCGTGTTCAATTGGAAACTCATAGAAACTCTGGGGCGATTTTCATCAACAATAATCAACCCCACGCACATAACCAGAGAATACCGATATACAAATAAGATACCAAAAAACAACTAAGTAGCAACTTTGTGTGAAAAGAGAAATGCAACCAGAATATAACGTTTTTTTCTTTAGTTGTAATAACGTTCGGGAAACTTTGATAACCTGGAGCTAACGTTCTCTCCAGGGTATGAGAAGGTTACTGATAAACTAACCACAGGAGAACCAGCGGCTAACGTTATTTGCTTGCTGGGATTCAACCAGAATATAACGTTTTTTTCTTTAGTTGTAAAAACGTTAGGGGAACGTTATTTGTTTTGACAACCTGGAGATAACGTTCTCTAAACGTTATTAGTAGGTTGCTGAAAAACGAACCATAGGGGAACCAAAAGCTAACGTTAGTGAAAGTTAGCAGAACGTTAATTGTTTGCTGGGTAGCGTTTGCAACTAAAGCCTACCTTACATTGCCAGACTTTGCAAATATTTGGAAAAGATTTTTTAAAGACTACAGTCTCAGACCCTCTCACATCTAAAGACAATTCATTGAGTTTTTAGTCACAGTCTAGTCACAGGCCAGTCTCAGATTAGGATTTTGCAAAGACTGTGGGTCACTATTTACAAGACTGCTGCTAGATTCCTTCAAATTATTTCCATCGTGCAATAGTAGCAAGCAAATGTAGCAAGGCGGACAATTTGTTAGTCGACTACGCCACCCCAGTTACGGGGACAGAGGAAACATTCCTTAACCCAACAGGTCACACAGGTTCGTTATGCTTCGAAAAGAGAGACATAGGTACATGGGCGCATACAATAATTTATTAAACAACAGAAGGCAGACAGATAATGCAAGGATCAGCATCTACCCTAAATCACCTTTTAGGAAGTTACAGAGCCGAGGTTTTGCTGGAAAGGAGTTCAGAACACAAGTGCATCTCACACATGCACACACACATTGGAGGGGTGATTGGAAAACGGCACACGGTGAATCACTACACCACACAGTGATTTAGTCTCCCTACCATAAATACTTGGCCTAGTCTACCCAATCAGCAGGCTACACAGGGTGATGAGATGTTGCACAAATCTAACTACAAACACATGACAGGACACAAACAAATATAAACAGACACAAGTTAAAGCAGTTTAAGATGTCTGTTATCAAGCCATCACTCAAAAAACCTAGCCTTGACCCTAACATCCTAGCTAACTATAGGCCTATATCTAATCTCCCTTTTATATCAAAAATACTTGAAAAAATATTATCCAAACAAATTAGCGCCTTCGTACAAACTAACAAAATTCAAGAATTGTACCAATCTGGCTTTAGAGCCCACCACAGTACCGAATCAGCCTTAGTTAAAGTGTTTAATGACCTCCTTATTGCTGCTGATAACGGCTATGCATCAATACTAGTCCTCCTTGACCTCAGTGCTGCTTTTGACACCATAGATCATGACATACTACTCCACAGGCTTGAACATTCCATAGGTATCAAAGACTCTGCACTTGCTTGGTTTAGATCATACCTTACTAACCGCCAACAATTTGTACAGGTCCATAATGAACCATCCTCCCAGACTATGGTTAAATATGGAGTGCCTCAAGGCTCAGTACTAGGGCCCCTATTATTTTCTCTTTATATGCTTCCTCTAGGTTCTATAATTAGAAAACATGGCATTGATTTCCATTCTTATGCAGATGATACACAATTATATATTTCCATAAAGCCCGATGAACCAACCCCGTTAGCCAAACTCAACACATGTCTGAGAGACATAAAAATTTGGATGACTAATAACTTCCTGCTATTGAACTCAGATAAAACAGAAGTTATGGTTTTAGGTCCTAAGAAGACTAGGGATATCCTATCCACATCACAGGTTACATATAGTGATCTCTCACTGACCTCATCCACAAGTGTAAAAAATCTAGGAGTTACAATTGATCAAGAACTTCTACTCAATAGTCACATAAAGCAGATCACAAAAACCTCATTTTTCCATTTAAGGAACATTTCAAAGATAAGGAAGTCCTTATCCTTACCAGACGCTGAAAAATTAATCCACGCTTTTGTCACTTCCAGGCTAGACTATTGTAATGCGCTATACGCCGGCTACAATAATACCTGTCTAAAAAGCCTACAGCTTATACAAAACGCAGCTGCTCGCACACTCACTAGGACTAAAAAATATGCACATATTTCCCCCATCCTAGCATCTCTACATTGGTTACCTGTTAAAAGTCGCATTGACTTCAAAATTCTACTTCTCACATACAAAGCCATAAATGGAAGAGCACCCGAATATATTAAAGATCTTCTAGTCCCATATAATCCACCTAGACCCTTACGATCACAAAATACTGGACTTCTTGTAATTCCAAGAATTTCAAAAACTACAGTAGGAGGCAGAGCCTTTTGTTACCGCGCACCCCTCCTCTGGAATAATCTTCCTCCCTCAATTCGATTAGCAGACACCCTCCCTATTTTTAAGTCTAGACTTAAAACATATCTCTTTAGTGCTTCCTATAGTTAGGTATGGTGCAGTGTGGAACTTCAACCACCTCAGGGTCTTACTGGAACGGACCACCTCTGCTGTGGGCTTGTGTGACTGGTGCCCCAGTCATGCATCCCATGGTGGCTACTGACCACACCTGAGCTGGTGCTGACCACCCTCCACCATGCCTTAGTTATGCTGCTTTAGCATTGCGCTGTCATGGACTTCTTATGTGGCATGCCGTACAACTCCTCTTCTCCCCTCTCCCTCTGTCTCTCTCAACTCTCCCTCTTTCCTTCTCTCCCTGTCCTGTCCTCTATAGTGTAGCTTGGGGGGGAGGGTCCCGCGTACTGTCTGTTGCGCGTGCGGGCATTTGTTCATTCACTGCGCATGCGGGCTTTTGTCCATTTGCGCCGTTTCGGTCATGGGCCTTCCCCGGGTGGGCTTGCGCATCATGTCTGGGCTGCGCGCCTGGGTGGTGTGGCTGGGTGCTCTGGGCCGGTCGGGGTCCGTTCGCGGGTGGCGTTGCTCGTCCGCGGGGGGCCTCCCGTCGCCGTCTGTAGATGGGGGGGGGGTGGGGTTCGTGTCGGCTCCATTCGCCAGTGGCTCTGCGTGGGCGTATATTGGCGGTCTGGCTGGGGCATGCGGTCTGATCAGATGTGCACGGCTGTGCATTTAGTGGGATGGGGGGGACGGGGGAGGTGGGAATGCTGGGAGTGGATGGCGGAGGGGAGGGCTGTTGCGGCATTGTATTTGGATTGGGCTCGCGGTCCGGGCCTTCTTGGGGTGGTGTTTCTAGAGTGGAAGTCCAATGGTTTTAACGATTTTAATTACATTACACCAATGTCCAATGATTTTAACGTTTTTTACACTACATCGCCTCCCTACGCCTCCCGACCCTGTCAACAGGATGACAGGATGACACGTCCAAAGACATGAAGCATTCTGGACTTTTGCTCTGGGGGCGCTGCTTCCGGGGGGCCTGGGCGGCGGGGCGGATCGGACTGTGTGTCCTGGTCGGGCCGTGGTGTGTGTTCGCGTGGTGTTGTGGTTGGGGTGGGGCTGGCGCGGGCCCCGTTCTCTCTGCTCGCGGATGGTGGTGGGGGGTGTCTGCGGATGGGTGGCGCCGCCTGTGGGCGGACTCTGGCTGGCCATGCTCGGCCATGCTGCTCCGACGCGCGGTTCAGGGGTGGTGTGTGGGTTCGCCTGGGGGGGGGCATGGGGGGGGCATTGTGGGTGGGTGGATGTTGCGTGCGTGGTGGGTGGGTGGATGTTTGCATGCGTGGTGGACGATGTGCGGGATGCCTCTTCGGGTTTAACTGGGTAACCTATTCCTACGCACCTGTCCCCACAAAAGAGGTGTGTAAAAGCGTTTTGTAAACCCTCTATAGTATAACCATTTATATCACCATTGATATACTTATTAATACTTAATATGACTTACAGTAATACTAACACACTCTATTTCTCTTCCCTTTCCCCTATACCTCACCTGTGAGGTAAACCATTACCAGCCATCAACCATCTCTGTGCCTGTCCCTCATCACACCTGAAGTCACATCCCTCTGACTGCCCTACCATCGCCATTGCCTTCGCCATCCCTATGACTGCCCTAACATCGCCTGCTGGGGTTCCCTGCCCGAATCTTTGGCCCTCGGATCCCAGCGACCCATCACCTTCCGAAATAACTAATGGATTACTAATGGACAATTTATTCCCTACACTGGACTATTTGAACTTTCATTGTCATTGTAACTTTCAAACTACAAATGACTGTACTGTAACTGACCCAAGGCAGATGGGTTGGGCCCTTGAGTCGTGGGTCTGTCTGAGGTTTCTTCCTATATGTATCTCCAATTCTAGGGAGTTTTTCCTTGCCCCTGTCACTCATGGGCTCTCTTTGAATGTCTAACACTCTGTAAAGCGCCTTGAGACATGTGTAATGTATTGGCGCTCTATAAGCGACATTAAATTGAAATTGAAATTGAAAATTGAAATAGGCTACACGTCATCATTAACAGGAAATCACATGATAGCCTACTCATATCAAAGTATTTTTTTCGCGTTTCTGCAGCATTGTTTGATGTGTGACATCACTAACAGATATAGAGTTGTTCTGTCTCGTAGAATAGCCGACTAATAAATGATAAGAAATGAAATAACAAATAATATAGGCTACAGCTGTCGCCTATTTTGCACCTTCCTGTTTTCGTGTCCGCGAGAGGTTACTATTGGATCTGTTTCGACCTCACTCTGACCGTCACTACGGTCTAAAAAGGAATGATCACCTTCGTTCTGCCTATCACCGAGACCATATGTCAAAATAGTCATGTCCATGACCTCCGGAAGCAGAACGACTTGCGTTAATAAATAGCAGAGAATGCTCCCGGGTCAGTCTCTTTCTCCTTCTCGCCTCAGAGACCTGTGTTGTGAGTATTGAAGAGACTCCGAAAGGTAAGACTTTACACTACTAACGTAATTCGCTACCTACGTGGTACGGGTGCATATTTTGCCCCCGAGGATTGGAGTAGTGTGTTTTTCCTTTCAGCTAAGCTAGCTCTTTGTTTAGCTTAGATTGTTGTTTTAAGCGCTAGTTTCCGGGCTATTTTGTGTTGTTTATACTGCGCCTAGACGCCTGTTCGCAGCCGTGGGCTTTGTGCGAGCCCACTAGGTGCGTGCGCGCACTGGTGTGGGCCGCCGTGCGGTCTTCTGTGCTTTGTTGTCGTTGCAGCCGAAGTTTTTCGTAAGTCTGCCTGTTATCTATTGTGTTACTGCATTGGGCAGCCGGATTTTGTGTTGGCTTGTCAGTTTGCTGCAGGCCACCTAGCGCTGTAGTTTATTGTTTGTTTATTATTACACGGTAAGTAGTTACGTTGTTGTAATATTGTGTCACTCTAGCCTGCTTGTGCAGTGAGAGGTTTATTGTTTACATTGTTGCACGGTAAGTAATTACGTCGATGTGCTATTTTGTGTTCCTCTAGCCTGCTTGTGCAGTGAGAGGTTTAGTGTTTATATTGTTGCACGGTTAGTAATACCGTTGCTGTCATGTTTTGTGTTACTCTAGCCTGCTTAGTGCAGTGAGAGGTTTATTGTTGGTTGCACGGTAAGTAAATTCCGTTGCGGTCATATTGTGTTACTCTAGCCTGCTTGTGCAGGGAGGAGTTTATTATTTATTGTAGCACGGTAAGTAATCACGTTGCTGTAATATTTTCTGTTACTATAGCCTGCTTGTGCAGTGGTTTATTATTTGGGTGTACCTGGATTTATTTCTGGGGTGTTCTCTGTTGTTGTATAGCCTGTTTTTTGGCTTTATTTTGTGCTGTTACTGTGTGCTTCTTGTTTGATCGCTGCAGTGCTCCTCTGTGTCGCCTCCCCTGCCACGCCCTATACCCCTCTTCGCAGCTGGTGGGGCTAGTGTGCGCCTGCTAGGTGCATTCGTGCGCTGGTGCGGGCCACCTCTCTGGTTCTGTGGCACCCTAGACCGCTGTTCGCAGACGGTGGGGCTAGTGTACGCCTGCTAGGTGCATTCGTGCGCTGGTGTGGGCCACCGGAATACCCTGGTGGACTAATCGAGGAGGGCTCCAGGCATCAACACCGCCTAGGCTTCTTGGGCCTGCGATGGCTTCACACTGCTGCCGGATCTGCAGCGCCTCCATGAGTGCCAGTGATGGACACAGGGAGTGCCCCATGTGTCTTGGGGCTGCACACGTCCTGGAGGACGTCGACCACCCCTGCAGCGCCGCCTGCGACCTCTCCAGGGGTGAGAGACAACGCCGGGCCGCCCTGATATGCGGCCACGTGCATGAGGGCCGACAGGAGAGGCGACGTTCCCCTGTCCAGCCACTCCCTTTCAGCGGGCATGGCCGTAAGCACACTCACAAGCGGGACCGACGGCGTGGGTCCCCCCACAGGCCGTCCCAGAGAGCTGCACCCACTCCGGCTGAGCGTCCGGCTGAGCGTCCGGCTGAGCGTCCTGCTGAGCATCTGGCGACGGCTGCAGTGACCGAGGGTGGTAGCGCGGAGTCGCTCCAGATCCTCTCTGCTCTCCAGGCTCTGGCACAGAAGATGGACCGGCTGGTAGATCGCCAGGCCTCTTCTCAAGACACCCTGCCCCCTGGCCAGGAGGGCACCCTCTCATCCAGGCCTGAGAGCCATGGTGAGGAGGAGGAACGGGGCGATGCGGATGTGCTATCCCTCTATGCTCCCCGAACAGAGTCAGACCACACAGGAGACGACCTCATGGGCGATCTGCAGACGGGCTCTGCAGTGCTGGGTGACAGCTCCGTGGGGGCGGGGGAGGTCCCCGTCAGCTCCCTGATGGCACGGGTGCTGAGCGCTGCAAACATCATGGGCCTTGAGGCGCCCACACCTGCTCCGGCTCCCATGGTAGGTGTCTGGGAGGGCATCCCTTGTGCTACCCCACCACCCCCCGTGCCGGTGCCGCCTGACTACACGGCAATGCTGAGGTCGTCATGGGGTAAGTTGACGCAGCGCCCGCAGTTCAATGCAGGCTGCCGCCAGCTAGCAACGGCCACGTACCCCGTGAAGACTGGACTCGGGGACATGCCACCGGTCGAGCAGTCAATGGCCGCGTTGACATCTCTGGGCCTCACTGGTGTGTCACCCAATCCACGCTGCCCCCGTAAGGAGTGCGCGAAGACGGACCGCCTGGCCACTCGTACTTTTAATGCAGCAGCACGAGCGGCCCGGATGGGTAACGCTCTTGCCATTACGCTGGCGTCGCTTCGCAAGACGCTGAGTCGGGACGACCAGGACGCCAGGGCCCTGCTGGATGCAGCTCTGTCATCCCATGCCCAGCTGACACGTGATGTGGGAGATGCTATGGGTTCCGCGGTGTTGTGCCGCAGGCAGGTTTGGCTGGCACAGACCTCCCTGCCAGAGCCTATCAAGCAGGAGCTGCTGAATCTCCCAGTTGTCCCTGGGCATGTTTTCCACCCAGGATCCCAGGAGGTGCTCAACCGCGCTGAACGTGCTGCAGCGTCGAGGGAAGCTGTCCAGCATGTGTGCCGTAGGCCTGCCTCAACGGTCAGCGTTGATCAACCGTCTGTAGGCGGTTATAGGCCGCGGCTGCCGGCCTGGCCTTCGCCGAGGGGTTATATCCCACAGGCCTCTGGTGACTGGCAATTTCATCCACATGACCAGAGATCGGCCCCATATTCCCATTCCAGGGGTGGAGGGGGTCAACGGCGAGGCACAGGTAGGGGTGCGGGCCGCGGTGGCGGTCCCGCATAGCATTCCCGCATAGCATTCCATGGGTGCCCGTCGATTGTCCTTCCCAGTTGTCACGGACCTCCTGGGAGGGGATTGTCCCAGACCCTTGGGTCGTAGCCATGGTGGCTCGTGGTTGCCGATTGCAATTTCAACGGCGCCCCCCTGTGTTTTCAGGGGTCAAGGTAACGTCCTGCAAGACCCTTTTTTAATGTCAGTATTTGCCAAAGAGGTTCAAGTGTTTCTTCTGGGTTCTTTTATTCTTCCCGAGAGGGACGGCGGTTATCGGCCCGTTCTCAACCTCAGGCCCTTGAATCGTTATCTCAAGGTGCTGCCCTTCAAGATGGCCCACATTTAATTCTTGGGCTTCAGTCAACCACATGAAGGCTGACCTGCAACCCCGCCAACAGGCGAAGTTCCTTGGTGTCCTTCTCGACCCAGTCGGCATGGCGGCGTCTCTCACTCCGTGGAGAGCAGACCGCTTGCTCGGCATGCTGGGTCATTTCAGCTTGGTCGGTCTCGTGACCGCCCACAGGGTCCAGAAGCTGCTGGGTTTGATGTCAGCAGCTGCAGCGGTAGTTCCTCTTGGCCTGCTGAGGGCACGCCCCCTGCAGTGCTGGTTCAATGCCTTCTGTCTTCACCCGAAGGGCGACAGGCAGGTGATGCTGCATGTGTCCCGGGCTTGCATTCGAGCCCTGCACCCTTTGAGGGACCGGGAGTTCTTGCTCCGGGGTGTCCCACTGGGGGGCCTTCCCCACAGGAGACGGTCATTTCGACAGATGCGTCCCTGACAGGCTGGGGAGCTGTCTGGGAAGGACGGACGGCGAGGGGCATGTGGCAGCCCCCATGGACGTTGGAGCACATCAACGTCCTCGACCTGAAGGCCATCCATCTTGTCTTGCAGAGATTCCTGCCGGTGTTGCAACACCAACACGTTCTCGTGAGGATAAACAGTACTGTGGCAGTGTACTATGTCCACCACCAAGGGGGAACAAGGTCCCAGAGGTGCCTCCAATCAACTCAATCGTTGAGCAGCTAGATGTGTCTGTTCAGGGCACGCTGAATAACGCCAGGACTCCATCCACTAAAGCTTGCTACGCACTCAGGTGGGGGATCTTTTCAGATTGGTGTGCTGGCATGGGCCTCGAGCCAGCGGCTTGCCCCGTGCCACGAGTTTTGCGTTTCTTGCAGTCCGAATTGGATCAAGGCAAGGCGGCCAGTGCCGTGACAGTCTATGCTTCGGCCATTTCGGCCTTTCACCAGGGTGTGGACAATGGTCCCCTTGGGAGGCATCCCTTGGTTTGCCAGTTCTTGAATGGAGCCCGCCGGTTGCGTCCAGGTCGCACTTGCGGCCACCGGGCTGGGATCTGCCCACGGTTTTAACATCACTTACTGTAGGCCCGTATGAGCCTATTTGAGACGCAGATTTGCGTTCCTTGTCGCTTAAGACTGCCTTTCTCTTGGCGCTCTGTTCTGCGAAACGTGTCAGTGAGCTGTGTGCTCTCTCCGTTAGTGACGACTGCCTTAGGTGGCAGGCAGGAGGTGCTAGCGTGTCACTTTGGCCGAATCCAGCTTTCCTGCCAAAGGTTCTTAATCCGCAGTCCATTAACCAGGTCCTGGAGGTGACTCAATTCCAGCCTTCTTCCACCTCACAGGCACAGCACTACAAGTTGCTGACCCTGTGCCCAGTCAGGGCCTTGAGGGCCATTTTTGGCCCGTACGCAGTCCTTGCGGAAGGCGCACTCTCAGCTTTCATCTCTTACGGTGCAGCAAGGCAGGGGCTTCCACTCTCCAAGCAGAGACTCTCGCATTGGCTGGTGGAGGTTATTTCCCATGCTTACACGGCGCAGGGAATACTGATTCCTTCTGGTACGAGGGCTCACTCTACCAGGAGTATGGCTACGTCTTGGGCTGCCCTTAGAGGTGTAGCAGCAGACGATATCTGTGCAGCGGCCTCATGATCGACGCCATGCACTTTTACCCGTTTTTACAGGGTGGATGTCACTCGCCCGCCTCCAGTCGGCGATGCCGCCCTCATGTCCGTGACCGAGCGAGGTTTTAATAATTGATTCTGGGTTCCTCGCGACCCTTTTGGTATGTGTCATCCCTTTTTAGACCGTAGTGACGGTCAGAGTGAGGTCGAAACAGATCGTAGGTTACGAATGTAACTATGGATCTGTGAGACCGAGGGATGACCGTCACTATCCTTGTCGCTCGGACCATTCTGAGGCGTTCAGGGATAGGAGACTGACCCGGGAGCATTCTCTGCTATTTATTAACGCAAGTCGTTCTGCTTCCGGAGGTCATGGACATGACTATTTTGACATATGGTCTCGGTGATAGGCAGAACGAAGGTGATCATTCCTTTTTAGACCGTAGTGACGGTCATCCCTCGGTCTCACAGATCCATAGTTACATTCGTAACCTACGTTTTTAATGTTCACGTCACTATTTGCATGAGCCACGACTGAAAAGACTTCCGATAATATCAAACATGTTTGATATTGTCGTAACGGCAAAACTAGAGAAAGACTGCCTCCGACGGACTTAAAACCGCTAAGATTGGCACCTTACACTAAACGATTTAGATGACGGGAGCGCGCTGCGATTCTAGCACAACTCTCAAGATTTCCGCCCGATTTTGGAAATTTAGTCGCCGACTGTTAAAACAGGCCAAAATCGTGCAATGTAAGCCAGCCTTTACAGACAGAGGTCGTAACACCCCTTCCCATGAATGCGAACATGTAACGTTTGCAAACACAGAAGGAAGAACATAGTATAAATGTATGGACAAATAAGAGAAAAGTAACATAGTAATATGAAAATTATAGCAGCAGTGCAAGGATAAGGGTACAGGCATCAGTCATTGGTCAAGTATGAAGTTAGAAATATATGGACAAAATAAGAGAAAAGTAAACATAGGCGGCATTGACATACTAATATTTAAACGCAGCCTATTAGTCCACACGCATCTACATGATGTCCACATGATCTACAAGAGTGGCAAAAGGGGGGTGGGGAGGATTGGCTTGGTTTGTTCCCAGGACTCAAAGGCTGGGTAGTGGGACTTTCGGCTCCTGTGATGATAGTGTTTATTCTGTTAGCATTTGTGGTTAGTTGTATTGTGGATTGTTATATGCTGTGTAAGCCCTGATCATGCGCTTGGTTGAACGCACTGTACAACTGCAAATGGTATGGTATACTGTTTTTGTGACGACAAGGGAGATAAAAAAAATTATTCCACCCTTTAATGATATGACGTCTTAACCCTAAAGCTTATGCATATAAGATGGATTGCGTCTGATGTGATGGTTATTACAAATAATAAAAAGGGGGGAATGTGAGGAGAAAAAGACCAGGATGGAATTTAACCTTTGATTTGATACTTGTACACTCGTACACTCTTGAACAGACTCTTCACCTATTCATAATGTTTCTTATAATTGATACTTCTATTGCCTTGTGACTTCATTCTATTGTGGGAAACTAACCCAGTTTTTCTTATTTGATACTTGTGTTTCAGTAACTGGTGTGAAATGGCAAATCATGTGGTGTATGACGATAGAAATGTTCTTTATGTCCTTGGTTCTTAATGGACTCATTGTACTGACCAAGTCATGTGTGTGTACAGAGAAGGTGTAATGATACATTGATGCAATGATATTATGATACCATGCAAGGTAAACGTGTGTGTGTGTGAAAAACAACTGATAGTCTCTCGTGTGCACAGACTTTGTTTCTGTATCCTGATTGCCTGATGAGACCTCTCTGTGCAGAGATTAATAAACTACTAACAAGAAAAACCTTATTACAGACTCTCAGTTCTTAAGGACCTTTAAGCTAAATTTCTTCCACACTATGGTACATCATCATAAAAGGATGACAAATAAAGTGACCAAATCGGTTTGAAATATTTTAGCCAAGAAATGCTTATGGTATTAATATACAGTAATGTTAACAGTACAATCTAGCTGCCTTATGTTAGTGCTGTTATCACCAGCTTTAATGTAAATTTGCAATCATAACCCATTTCACCTTACCACACCACTGGCATGTTTATACTGATGACTACCAGATGCTGAACACAGTAATACATTGAACTACAAAAGATGTTGAAGTACAGTAAAGGTGTTCACTTCATCATAATGTCATTTGCCGTACATCTCCTATCTTTTTGCCGTCCAGCATGGCGCCATCACGTCACAAAGTCACATGTCAGCAAGGGGTGATTAACCACATTAGTCCAAACTAATTATTGAAGACTTTAAGACTCGCCAATTCCTTTACAAAGGCTAAGGCCAATCTTTGTATCATACTCCATTTTCCAAATCAAACTGAACCTGTTAGAGGTGCCCTCTCGCAATCAGGGCCGTAGCCAGGGTCAAGGTGTCTCTAGAAATTGGCTTTAGGGGTATTTATACTGGTCCCTGCATCATCTTTTACCCTAATAAAAATGCTCTATGTCTCCTCATCAGAGTAGTGCATATTGCATCTGTAAATTAAACACTATAGAGTAGACCTATGCTTAGACTAAAGTAACACAACTTGAAGCTTTCGTTACTATATTCAAACACATGTACCCAACCCATACCTTAAACAAAAGTGCTTCTTTGCACTCTAGTTGCAATCCTGCAACACACTTACTCCTGTATGCAACACACTTGGTCCTGCATACACTCTATTTCATACATAAGACTCTTTGTTCAAAAATGAAATCTCAGGGCGCCATTCGGAAAACACATATACCCGAAATACAAAACACATCGGGTCATTTCAACCACTCAAATACACACTTGAAGGCACTTGAACACCAATCAGCCAGCTACAAAAAGCCCCCATTTTAGCCATTGTGAATGGTGATGTGAATGGTATATTTCCCAATGTTGTGTGTCATGTTTACTTGTGTGTAGAGTTTTGCCAAATGTGTTCAAGCAATGGGCAAAAACTGTAACAAACACAGTCCTCAATGATCAGACACTATTTCAGCTGTGATAAATGCAAAACAAAAAAAAATGTAGGAAATAGTATGCGCTAGATTTTTGGCCAGACATGGTTATGTAGGGGATAATTTAAATGTCAAAAAAATAGTGACAAACCCACAACATTCTTCATGGTTAGTTTGAGATATAGGGAGAAGTTACAAAAATAGGCCTACTATAAACTTGCCAGGCACTGCACAACACTGACGTTGCAGACTGAACATTTCAAATATTTACAGTGTTTTACGATTGTTTACACACTAAAAGAAATGGTATTTCTCAAGTATTTACAGTTTTTTACGATTGTTTACACACTAAAATAAATAGTATTTCTTACCATAATCAGTTACAGTAATCAATCAACAATGAAATCAATGTTTCCTACACCCAAATGTGCTGATATCCAAATCACATAAGCTTCTGTACAACATCAAACCAGACCTGTTATGCAAATATCAGCAGTTCCTGGATTCAGGGGCAAGTCGTAATCTGAAACAACAAGCGGATAACATATTTGTCTTATCCACTCGAGTATCTGGGACTGGACAACAACCAGAGCAACAAACAGAGCACAGGCAAAGTGATTTGTTTAAATTATGACGAAAGGGCCTGGAAGACTTACAGTAGTTAAAGGTTTGAAGAGGGGACGAGTGATTAGAACTAATACTTTACTTGAAGGTATCTTGAGGTACTGAATAACACTACTGTATATAACAAAATGATTGTGTGGGTCAAACACGCAGATTATGGACATATCAGCTCTGAAAAAAAACATTTACGATGATCACCAACACACGTCTTATATTTTCTATTAAGAAAGAATACCAAATACATATTTAAAAAATCTACAGGTACTACAGATGGACATGGGTTAGTAGCTCTGGTACAACGTTTAATTTTCTTTTTCTGTGATTGTAATTTTAAATCCCTAAACAAAACTAAGCTCAATAAACACCAGGATTTCTATAGTCTTGGTATCACCAACTGCAAGGTATGCGCCATTATGTGCTGAACTTCAGTCTTTAGTCATCATGGTATGACCAAGTGCTCACTATATTCACACAACTCCTTATAAAACACGTAGAAATGTGCAGTCAACCATTTAAATGCACAAGGACAAAACATATATGTTGACCTACCTTTGATTTAAAGCTGGTAACTTCATGCAAGAACAGGAAAGAGTCCAACTGTGCTTACAAGTGATAATGTAGATCAATGTCACTCCCAAATTGTTGGATATGTAGCCTGCCCCCCATTTGTAGGTCATGTGACTTAAAGGAACTCAAACCTTTCCTGATACAACCCCAAATCAGAAAAAGTTGGGACGTTGTGTAAAATGCAAATGCAAAATGTAAACTTAATGCAAATAAAAACAAAATGTAACAAACTGCTATGGTTTTTGTATGTAACATCAGTGTCACTCCCTAAATGTGGAGTTTACCTCAGCCCCCTTTGAAGGTCATATGACTGGGAACTGAAAGCTGCTGCAGCAGTTCATAACAGAAAAGATCACAGAATTCAGAATCAAGAATTCAATTTCAAATATTGTCCATAAGCATCGGTAAGTGTGTTTGGTGAACTAGGCTTCATTCCAGACATAATCAAGAAAAGGTTGAAGAAGCTGCTGTAAAATCTATACAGGCTGTTCAGTAGGGCTAGTATCACACACACTTTTTCCCCATTTTGGTTACTTGTATGCTGGCTGAAGTCTTTAAGTACAGTATTTCTAATCTAAGCTATCTTATTGGTTCAGCCAGCTGATCAAACCTCCATATAAAGTATACTGTATATAATAATATATAGTATTCCATGTATGTATATTTGCTACATTTATTTGCTCACAGAGCACTACAGATAGTCAACATAATTACATTACATTTAGCAGACACTTTTTTTTTCAAAGTTGCTTAATACTGGCAGACAAATTTACTTGTTTTCAGGATGAGACATCTTAAAGTGCTGTAAATCAAATGATTTTTACAACAAAGTGCTAGGTAAGTCTCTTTATACGGAAAGCAATACCTACTACATTGTTTGATCTTGATGAATAGATGTAGATTTTGTTAGATACACAGTTTTTGTTGTGTAGACATGGTTGATTAATCTGATTAGCACGGTTTTCCAAAACAAAGCTGAATAAAGAAGTGAACTCCTTGGACAAATCCTTAAAAGCAAAATCTTGGCTCAGGCATCAGCATAGTAGCCTGACTCTCGCCAGACCCTTGTAGTTCCGCCATGCTCCACCAGAGGCGTTTCGCTGAGCTCCACACAAGGGTCTGGACGCGAGGGCAATCCAAACCCCTGGGCCGGTGCTAAAAAAATAAGCAACCAATCAGGAGCGCCGAAGCGAGTGTTTGATTCAAATAACGATGGCGGCACGCAGCGAGGAGTCTTGTGCTGACATTGATTCTGCTATTTCAACCGTTTTGTCGAATCTATCGAGTATTCATTCTTTAAAAGATTAACAGAGAATAGTTTTGAAGACATTTATTGGTGACAAGGATGTTTTTAGTCTTCTTCCGACCGGGTTTGGCAAGAGCTTGAAGAAGCCTAGCACGTCATTCAAGATAACAGGCAAGTGGTTTATCGAATCACATGCGAGGATGTTTTACAAGGACCCGCCTTCAGAAATACATCTCTTATTGAGAAGTCCCAGATCCTTGTGTGAAGCAGACAGCGAACTACAGGATCTGGCGAAAGTCAGGTTATCAGCATAGTGCCTGGTGTCAGATAATTGCTAGGTTGTTGCCTTTTCCATCCAGTAGGCGGCAGCCCAGGATAAGAAATAAGCACAGCAGTTCAAGAAATTAAACTAAACAGTATGTAAAAAAAATAAAAAAAATAAATAAAGATAAAGCAGTATAAGTGCAAACTGAAAGGCAATGTGTGAAGTTATTGTGATGAAAATAAATGTAACCACCTTCCAAATACTTTTGAAGACATTGTGTTTCAAGTGTGCAAGAAATGTAGTCAATTTAGGAAGGGAGTTGATCGGTTAGTTAGTTGGTCAGTCATAGGGTAGGCTCAGCAAAACGTTAACCAAGTTAACTTTGGGGCTAGCATTATTATCATCAAGAATTCAAGATAATACGAGTGCATGAGGAACAGTGTTGTCAGGCCTCATGTGGTGATAGGCAATTTAACCTAAAACTCTGTCCCTCTGGTGTCTCATGCTGTAATGTGTTGTACAGCACGTCCGAGAGGTGTGAGTCTAATGCTAACACTATTGCCATTTATCTGGATAAATTAGGGTCAATGATCCATCTCACTGTACAGGTCCGGTATGTTTAAGTTGAGCCCTCGCACTGTGAGAGAGCACTGAGCGCTGTGGCTGTTCCAGGTGACCCTGTGTGTGTGTGTGTGTGTGTGTGTGTGGGAGAGAGAGAGAGAGAGAGAGAGAGAGAGAAAGACTTTCCAGTTTGATGGTAATTTTGATACCACAGATGGATGAAGACCCAGTCAGACCAAAGAGCGCATCAGCGCATCAAGGGAGAGACAGCATGATATCAGCTGCTCTAACTAGACAAGGAAATAGTGAGGTCAGTAGAGATTTGTTTTCAGGGGTACAGACGTTGCTCTGTTTGAAGTGGGAAGGAGAGGAGGGTCTAGAAACAAATATCTGCATGCTGATGTGCACTCTACAACATGTACTGTATGTAGGTCTATCTGTTACATGTTACGTGTCATAGATGAAGTATGGGAAAAAATATTTTTGGAGTGTGTGTATGTGTGTGTGTATGTCTCTGTGTGTGTGGACATAAATAAATACAGATATAGTGTTTGATGACGAATAGAACAGAATAGAATAGAATAGAATATATACTTTTTTGATCCCGTGAGGGAAATTCAGTTCTCTGCATTTAACCCAATTTAACCAAATTAGTGAACACACAGCACAGAGTGAACACACAGTGAGGTGAATCACACAACCCAGAGCAGTGAGCTGCCTGCCCAACCAGCGGCGCGCTTAGAGCAGTGAGGGGTTAGGTGCCTTGCTCAAGGGCGCTTCAGCCGTGGACTGGTCGGGGATCGAACCAGCAACCCTCCGGTTACAAGCCCGAAGCCCTAACCAGTACACCACGGCTGTCCCCTGACAAGCAGAAATCTAAGATGTTTCACAGGAATGCTAGGATGGAAGAGCTAAAAGTGCACCTCCAATAGGTCAATTCCCTAAATAAACATCTCACGTTCAGTCAACCCTGCTCAACATAAACACAGGGCTGATAGACAGAAAATAATTTCTGCCTGAAATGATCAAATACATTCAAAGACAATACAGAGAAAAGCCTGAATTCAGGCACCATGCCTGAACTCTATCAGGCCTGTAAACATACTGTGCATGCACACACAGAGCCACAAACAAAGGCAGAAAACCCATTCACAAAAATACCATCAGTTTATATCTGCTTGAAAGATTTTAATTACATACTTGCTCTCAAAACATAAAATGTCACAAAACTTAATCCATTGGCTGTCACCAAGGTAATCAAAGTATAATGGTTCTTTTAAAGGAACACTTCACCGTTTTTTTTTTCATATTAAACTACCTTATTCCCTTAACTTAGACGAGTTGATACATACCTCTCACGTTTCAATGCGTGCACACGGTAAGAGGGATAACTATATTGTGTGGCGCAGTAATATCCTCACTCTTGCACTTTCAGTTTCACTTTGGAGTGAGGATATTACTGCGCCGAGTCTGAGTGCTCCCAATTGTTATTCCGCCACACAATATACTGTAGTTATCCCTCTTACCTGCTTAGAAATGCACCACATTTTATTTTGTCTCACCATACTTGGTCGTGTGACTACTCGTGTACAGTAACTGCTTGAAGACATGGAGGTGTTTGGTCGCTTCTAACTTCATCTCTGTTTGGATCCTAATGAAAGAACTGGGCTAGCTAAGTGCTATCAAAGTAGCGCCGCACACCAGAGCCAGTGAGTGCATGCATTGAAACGTGAGAGGTATGTATCAACTCGTCTTAGTTGAGGGAATAACATAGCTTAATATGAAAAAACGGTGAAGTGTTCCTTTAAGCAGTTTCATCTATGTAAGCTTAATATTCAGTTAGGGGCAGTGAATGATATGATTGAAGTGTTATTTACTCATTCTTTTAAGTAAGTTTACTTAAACCATTCAAGGCAATGAGTTACCTTACCTTAATTGAGTTGACTGAACTTTTAGGTTTTACAGTGTATTCAGAATACAAGCCAATGGCTTGATCACAGCATTAGATCTGCATTGGAAATTCAGATTACATGCAATGTCAAAACTATTTTTAAAAAGTATACAAAAAGTTTGTAAAAAAGTCCAGTGTGGTACAGTATTCATCGACAAATTATTTTTTAAAGAAATCTTTCTTCAAACCTACATCATGCACAATGAAAAAGTGGCTATGAAATCCTCATTTCAATTTGAATTATTTTGATTAAAACAGAATGAAGATGGATTGAAATGCATTCCATTTTGACATGGTGCCTCAGTCTCATGATTCAAATGTCAATTAATGTGGGAACTGAGACCATTCATGTTGCAGGACGCACAGACAGCCGCAGTGCTACGGATCCCACTGTGTGAGAAAACAATTTATTAGAATACACTGCGCTGCAGTTGCTTGGGTATAATGGCTTGATGATAACACCAGGGCAGCATATAGGCTTTACTCTTATCGATGATCAAAGCACACCAGGAACCATAATCACAATCATGTTTGGAAATAAATTTGAACTTCAACTCCGCACAACTTGAAGTAAAACAGGTAAATTGTTTTTCCTGCATTGACTAAGATGTTGAGATGATTGCTTGTATACAATTTACATACATATATATTTTAATTACAGATTTGCTGTAACACAAAGTTTGCATTTTAATCAAAGTTACCATTTCAATGGCATTACACTGATCTTGTTGAGAGAGAAACAAATTGTATGTTATAAAATACTCTCATGAAGGTAAATCTTACTGTCCTCTTGTTAGCCGTTATAATTTATCATCCAATATGATAGAGCTAAAGGTAAATAATTCACAGGCAACTGGACCTGATGCAAGAAGAACCAACCAAATTATTCTATTTCCATTCCTCCTCCAGCAGGGGTTGTCTTGCCTCAGTATCAGATGGTCTTCGGCCTTCTCTACGTCTCAAGTAGTTGCCTGAGTCTGCCAATCACAGATACAGCAAATTAATGTTCAGATGTTCAGATGTTAATGTTCAGACACAGGACAGGTGTTAAACTCCCTGTGATAGCCTATAGGTGGGGTATTTCTCACAATGGCCATCAACAACCATTTAGCCATTAGACAACACATCTGACATTACCACACAACTATGGGCTCTAAACAAACCTGTGTCTACATTAAACCAGGTGAATAGAAATGTACATATTTTAACTTAAAATTATCTATGTTTACTGTCCACATTGTTGTTTTTCAGGGTTCAGACGGAAGCACCAAAGAAGTGTTTGTTATTGTTGGTAAATGTACAGGACTAATTTGTATCATCAATTTATAGCCTGACGTAATTAACACTGCAGTGTTTTAACTAGGGAACAACCACCAAACAAAAATGCTTTTTTGAAACAGGTGTTACAAGGTCATTGTATGAGCCAAAATTGTGTTGGACTATGGTGGTTTCCCAACTTTCGCAGAAACAAAAGCCAGGATGTTAAAGTTATACTGTAACAACACAAATATTTGTATTTTATTACAGTTTCAATTTTAGTGTCATTGCTGATCTTGTTTAGAAAAAGACAATTTGCTGTTTGTTATAAAATACTGCAGGTGAATCTTATTCACTGTCCTCTTGTTAGCCATTCTAATTAATCAGAGTAAATAAAGGAATGTAAATAATTGGTGCATCCATTATAATAAAGTTAAAGGTAGAAAATTCACAAAGGCAACCGGAACTGATGCAAGAAGGACGTACGAAATTCGTCCTTTTCTGTTTCATCCAGCGGGCATTGCATTTCTTCTTCATGAGATGGTCCTTGGCCTCTTCTGCGTCTGAAGTACTGGACGTTGCCTCTGCCTGCCAATCACAGATACAGCAAATGATTATTATTACCTCCGCCAAGGAGGTTATGTATTCATCAGGGTTTGTTTGTCTGTTTGTTAGCAAGATAACTCAAAAAGTTATCGATGGATTTAAATTTCAGGATCGATTACATTTTCAGGAAAGGTTTGAAATGACGCAAGGAAGAAACTTTTATATTTTGGGAGTGATCTGGATCATTGTTTCGATCCAGGAGGCAGGGTTAATGTTTTCATCAGGGTTTGTTTGTCTGATTGTTTGTGTAGAGGCCTAGATATAGTTACAGTAATAGGAATATAAATACAAATGTGAATTTAATTATGTTAAAAAAGTAAATAATTTAATTTCATGAAGTTCATGTAATTGTTAAAATGTTAAATACTTAAACCTGTTAAAAACATGTTAGAATTCATGTGCATGTAGAATTTGGTACATATTGTTAAAATAGTGTGCTGTCTCTTTAAGAGCATGCCAACTCTGGCTACAATGCTTTAGGTTTCGTTTGTGCTCAGTCAGATCTTGAGAGCTGTGGAAGCAAACGGTTTTCTTACCTTTATTCTACTACTACTACTTTACTTCTTCTTTACTGATACTGATATTGCTATCTATGTCAGCTACTTTTGGATTGAGTGTATTTTAGTCAGCTCACCTTATATTTTGCAACCAAGAAACCAATAAATAAAACCGGAGATTTTGAAGAGATCTGAAGTGGATTCTTTCGCTGGGCTATGGACACTGCAAATGGACTAGCTGCTTGGATTCATGTTAGATAGTTTTTTAGTGTAAGCCATTGCATATCTCAAGATTCCAAACCTCTACAGTTTGTTTGTGTGTTAGCAAGATAACTCAAACATGTATGGATGGATATCGATGACATTTTCAGGAAAGATGTTTGCCAGTGTGGATGTTTAGAGGGTTCATCTTGCTGCTCCCCCAACCGTAGGATTTCCATGTTTGCACATGGAAGGGAAGGGGGCTGCCAGAACAGCTATGTACTGTATTGTCAGGTTGCCCAATTGCTTGCCAAATTAACCCCTCTTTGGCTGGAGGTTGCCTGGTATGGTTATTCAGGGGTGCTCTGCTACTCTCCACTTCTGCCTAATATATATATATATATATATATATATAAAGCTTGCAGGATTGGAAGTCCTGTGGAGGTTGCCACTTTGCACCAGCTGATGGCTGGAGGTTTACCAGTGTGGTTGTGTTGGGGGGGTTATCTTGATGCTCCCTCTGCCTTAGGATTTCCATGTTTGAACATGGAAGGACAAAGGACTCCCAGAACAGAGCCATAACGCCAAATAAAACATTATGCATTGCAAATAGTATCAAACTATCAGGTCAAAGTGGTGCTGACTGAAATGAAGCCGTGTTAGTTCAGGTAGGCCATGGAGTCACGTCCAGCATCAAAAAAAGTGGTCCTGACTAAAATAATAAGAATTGATGAATCCAGTATGATAAAGCTAAAGGTAGAAAATTCACAAAGGCAACTGGAACTGATGTGAGAGGGACATACCGGTTTCTTTCACTTCCATTCTCTCCAGCATGAGTGGAGGTTCTCCTTCAATAGGTGGTGAACTTCCTCCTCCATCAAATGGTCTTCCACCTTTTCAGTCACAGATACAGCAAATTAGAATTTATTAGTCTTTTATTTCAGATATGTGACTCTGCAAAGCGAAACCAGTCGTTTCGGTAAAATTTACTGAATTAAGTTATTGTCCTCGCGTGAACGGCCATAAACTAAGCTTTCCAACGATATGTATATCGAGATATATCGTTAAGATAACCGCATCCAAAGTTGACATGTGCCCAAACAGCTCAAGTTTAATCTCAGTAGACCAAAGGACAGTTTTCCAAAACTAATTTTTAGTTTTTAAATGTACATAGGCAAAGTTCAGTCTGACTTTGAAGTGCCCCTTTTGGAGTAATGGGGTTTTTCTCGGCCGACGACCTTGGAGGCCTCCACAATGAAAAGCTACTGTCTTCCTCAAGACTTCAACCCCAGAGGTCTCAAGGTCAGCAACTATTATTTTGGCGGATGTGCGGGATGCTTGCTAACATCCCTGATTATTTTTCTCTCTATAGATTGCGAGTGCGCAGCAAATCGACAGAAACAATAGGCTATATTTAAGCTCACAATATTTAGACCGGCCCAAAATGTTAACGGCCCACGGAATCCTCCCGCATCTCCCGATTAGCCACCCCGGGCTTGGGCTGGGTGGGCGGATGCCATGCGCACGTTCTGACTTCCACCCACTGATCTATAAAGAATAATTGTTTTTATTCTTCAATCAGTTAAAGGGAAATGTTAATAAAGTGTTGTTAAAACGTTGCTAGCTGCAGCTGCGACATTTCCGGAAAGGTACTGACTCGATTAAATTTATTCTGGACTCTCTATCCGACCACATAAAGACGTGGGGATACTTCGGTTTGGCTTTAGGGACCCTCTACTCACTACCACTTAAGTGTAGTGTTGTTTGGAACAGTAGAAGAGGTATAAAAATAGCGTTTTGTAGCGGCGAAAGGACATGCCCGAGTCACTTCCAGGCTAACGAGTTTTGGCTAAAAACGGTGCGCTCGAACTTTCTCAAAATACATCCGAATGACATGATTTTGGTGTCAACTCAACGTATGTACTCCCAATAGTCCGAAAAATTGATCTAAAGTGCATTTCACTCCGGATTATCCCTTTAATATAAATATCTTTGACGTTAAAGATGTTATAGAATGTAATGGTGTTATAGGCCTACAACATCAAAATTAATGTCAGTTACTTTGCTGAGTAACTAATTACTTTTACAGTGTGGTAACTGAGTTACTAACTCAATTACTTTTTGGCAGAAGTAATTTGTATTAAGGACATCAATTTGCTTGTGAATGTATAATGTAATGAATTGCATTGAGCTCAATGAGAATGAAACCAGCGCTGCATGCAAAGCTTCCTTTTGTGTACTGTACTGTATGTGTGCTTCTCTGTCTGAGTTTTTGCTTGTGTGTGTGTGTTTTTGTGGTGGGGGTAATGGGATGTGTGTGTGTGTGTGTGTGTGTGTGTGTGTGTGTGTGTGTGTGTGTGTGTGTGTGTGTGTGTGTGTGTGTGTGTGTGTGTGTGTGTGTGTGTGTGTGTGTGTGTGTGTGTGTGTGTGTGTGTGTGTGTGTGTGTGTGTGTGTGTGTCTGCTTGCTTGCCTTTGAGTGTATGTGTTTCATGTGTCTGTGTGTGCATGTGTTTATGTGTGTGTGTGCGTGTGTGTGTGTGTGGAGGGGGGGGGGGGTGGTGGGTGTGCGTGCCGTGCGTACATATTTGCGTGTGCAGATGCGTGTGTGCGTATGCCTGCCTGTCTACTGTGTGTGTATGTATGTATTTTTGTGTGTGTGTCTTTATGCGTGTGAGTGTGTGCGTACCTGTGTGTATGTGTGTGTATGTGTGTGTCTGTGCTTGTGAGTGTGCGTGTCTGTGTGTGTGTTTATATGTGTGTGTGTGTGTGTGTCTGTGCTTGTCTGTGTGTGTGTTTATGTGTGTGTGTGTCTGTGGGCCAGATGTACTAACGTTTTTGTGTCCATTGCAGGCGTAACGGGCGTGTAAAAACATGGGGAGGTATGTAAAACAGGCCGTACTGAGGGGAAAGTGCAGACTGCTTGTCATGGGAGCTGAGAACGACTACTTGCGCTTTTCCGTGTCATGCATATGCATTCATAGGAGGATCTGCTGAAAATGGGTGTATCGCGCAAGCACAGGGGAGAAGTGCTAATAGCGATTGATTAAGTATTCCGCCATATGTATGAAAACAGCACACATCTATTTTGTGTTGAGAAACTTCCGCTTTCTAAAAGCATTGTCCTAATCTAGAAATGGCCTGGTTAGCTTAAGTTTAGCGTAGTCGCTGTAATCCGGCGTGTCCAGCTAGCATGTCGTTGCAAAAGAAAATCAAATAACTCAGGATTTTTTATAATTATTTCTCGTGACCTGTACATTCACATCGAATACACATAGCAATGCTGATTAATACGAAGACCAATACCAGACCAATTTAGATTTGGAACTCTTTTCAGGCATAGCACCGGCAAAGCACCCTTCACATTAAACTAACCAGGCCGTTTCTAGGACAATTGGGTCGGCTACCTTGTCTATACTTTACTAGTTAGAGTCCAATGTGCAATTGCAACACAAATGGCCAACTATAAACATTCATATTACGGTTTGCATTCTAGTTACCTTTCAGTTAATTTTTAATTCTTCCAACATCTGAACATACACACCATTTCTCATACCTTTCTTGTCAAGATCAGGCCTCAGAGCAAGATTTTCCAGTTCTGTTATGCATTGGGAGATGTCCTCCAACAAGTCACGTTGTTCAGTCTTTGTTTTTATCAATTTGTTTTTAATATCCTTCTTTTCATTCTTTTTTTGGGTGTTTGGAACATATCTGAGCATCTCTTTGACATGATCAGAGAAATGGCACTTGTCAGCACACACTGTGCAGTATTGATATTTCATGACGTCACACTGAGAGAGGTCTTTCACCCACCAGCAGTCTGGATAGTGGCAGGTCTGCTTACACCTGGTACAGTTTGTTGCTCCTTTGTTCAAATGCCACCATATTGGATCAATTGGGACCTTGACCATGTCAGGCTGATTAACTTCTATTTCCTCCAAGGTTCTTTGAATCTGCTTGAGCTGATTCTCTATCTGGGCGGCATCTTGTTGTTTGGCTTTCAGCTTCTTGTGCTTTCTTAGAACATCTTTTGTCTTGGTCACTTTGGTTCCCTCAAAGGTTTCCAGAATGTTGAAAAAGTAATTCAGACTTCGATTGCCTAAGTTCCACATGGCCTTGTAGTGATCATCTTCCACTTTTTCATAACTGTCATGTTGCCGGTTATTGAACATGAAATGATGTAGTTTTCCATTGGCATCTTTGGCACAAGGCATGTTTGCTTTTTCAAGGGCAGATATGAAATTTTCAGCAGGTCGACCATCTGAGTGTGTGATGAACACCACAATTTTTTCATCCATATCTTTACCAAACAGGGAGAAAATGTCATTATAGATATCCTTCTTAAATTCGGTAAGGCGATTTTGACTTGCATTCACCACAAGACCTACAACCTCAATTCTATGAATGTCATCCTCTTGGAACAATAAATCCAAATGATCTGCAATGTCATCTGTAGCTTCAAACCCTGGAGTGTCAATAATTTTCAGATGTGAAGAATGTGTTTCCAGAAACAGCTCAGAAACAGTGATGGTAGAAGTTTGAGAGGAAGTTGTCTTGTTATTCTCTTCTGTGATCTGAAACCAGGCTCTGTCCTTACTTTCCACCCCTAGTATGTAGTTGATCATGGTGTTGATAAGAGTAGTTTTCCCCGTTCCTGTTTGTCCAATCATGAGGATGGTTTTAGTAAGTTTACTCCTGTCTCTTATTCCATATGTCCATCTTCTGACTTTTGAGGAATCCTCTATTGGAAGCAAGTAACATGCTGGGATGCCTGATTTTATTAACTCACATTTTGCAATGAGTTGTCTGATGCAGAAGGAGAGAGATAATATACGTCAGAATATGTTCAGTTTTCATAATAAAAACAAGTTGACTCTTTTCATATGCAGTAATTGAGCAAATAATTATAAGGACAGTAATACACCTTGCAGGATGCATTATTCTAGCCCACATCTGTATTTGGTATACAGTATTTTCCCATAACAAGACAAGTTTAATATAATTACTTAAATTGATTTCTCCACATAGATCTTATCAATGAAAAATTTTAGATTTGGAAAAGGGGAAATCTGATTGTGTTGGTGTTAAAGATTCATACTGTGGGTGATGGTACTTACCTTAGGTGATTCTTGGTATATGCCCAGTAGAACTGCTCTTTTCCTAAAATGATATAAAATTAAATATTTGTTTAAAAGCTTCATGATTTTCATTTGTAGATAGAGTTTTAGACTGGTTTAGCCAAACCCATTTACTTTGTGAAGAGGGTCTAATGACTTTCCATTGAGGATTATGTCCTGTTGTTGCATCATAATGGACACAGACATTAATTTTGAAATCACTGAACCAGCCTAACCTGGCTAAGCCCCGCCCCCTCCACTCACTCAGATAAACAGTCAACAGTGACGGGCGCTAGGGCAGCTGACCCAGTATGAAACATTTCACAGGAGACAATACAACCTGCTGAAAAAAACAGCAAGAAACCAGCTTAGGCTGGTAGCTGGTTTTAGCTGGTCTTTGCCCAAAACACAGTTATTATTGCTGGTCTTTGCTGGTGTAGCTGGTTAGGCCACCAGCTAGACATGCTGGCGTGACCATCTGAGGAAGCTGGTCGTGCTGGTGTGACCAGCCTGTCGTTTGGGATACAGCTGGTTTAAGATGGTCATGCTGGTGACCAGCCTGTCAAGCTTGACAAAGATGGTCAAGCTGGTTTTCTAGAATAACCAACATAAGCTGGCGTGGCCAGTAAAAAACAGCAATGTAGACCAGCAACACCAACTAAAATGACCAGCTTAAGGTGGTACGACAATCAAAACCAGCTGAATTACCATCATAAGCTGGGTAAACCAGCTGAAGGTGTGTTTTCGCGAGAGTTTTGCTGGTCTAGCTGGTTAACCATCAAAGGGTGGTCAAACAAGCTGGTTAACAAGCTGGTCAACCAGCAAACCACCTTTAGCTGGTCAGGCTGGTTTTTTCAGCAGGGCAGATACGTTAATGAAGCGAAGCTCTAAAAGATAACGTTAGTATAACTAGAGCCCTTAGACAACAGCTAACAGTCATGTACGATTGCCAAAGTACAAAAACGAGCACATAACAGGCCAATGAACTCCCAGAAAGCAAACCAGCTAGCAAATGAAAATGCTAATTAAAGGCTCTACCACTAACTTATATCGAGAATAATGCATGACGGAAATAACTGTGGACTAACTGTGGATAACTTGTAGACCATAAAGGTAAGAGTTAATTGTCCTGACGTTTAGCTATGTTCGCTAACATCATGAGTTCATGCTTTTGTTTTATCGCTGGAGGATAGCCTATGACAACCGATTGCATTACGTGCTAGTCAACGTTAAAAGAATGCGTAAAATTTTTTTTTTAAAAATCACAAAATGAAGTTTTGTGATTTTAAACATTATCATGTTTTGTCTCTGCTACTGCTGCTTTTGATTCAGTCCGATTTTAAATCTCCTGTGGTGGGTTTGACTTAATGTAGGCTAGTGTAATCGACATTTCGGCCCACCTCACACGGCACATTGACCGCTTAGATACACTGGAGAGGGCAATAAATGTAGGCTACATGAGGAATATTTTCCGGCGTAAAATTGACTGCCAATACGCCCTCTCCAGTGTGAAACCTCGGACCAACCCACCCAAAAAAACGCTGGAGTGCTGTAGTGTGAAAGCACCTAAAGCGACATATGATGTAGGCTACAACGCACCTAGAAGCTAACGTTTTTGTTAATGTTGCCTAATGTTAGCTAATGTTGGCCTAACCTTGGTTATTAATTTTATCCACGTTTAGTTGGTGTTGTGGTCTACCGCCTAACTTTATCCAGGGCAGACGCTTATCTCGGTTGAAATGTGGCTTGGGCAAGGGTAAAAAATACACACCGTCGCCCAGCCTCTCGGAATACATTGTGTCGGAGTTGCATGTACCCCATGCACGCCGTTTGACCATTTAAAACTTAAAATGTCAAGAAAAAACATATAAAAACGAATGAAAACTGACTAACTGCAATGCATTTCAATGGACGTGGAAGCCGAGAACGTCCGAGTGTTAGCTATGCGCACTGTAATTGGCTCGTCGCGTTCGGGGGCGTGGTTTAGCCATAGGTCAATTGTATTGACTAACTTTGTACCATGTATTTCCCTTTTCCCTTTTCATATGTAATACATAATTAACATATTCATCTCAGTGTAAATGGTGAAGAGGCATGTCTTTGACAATCAATGAGTGTGAACTTTACACAAAGCAACAAATACGTGTGTTAGGGCTGCCAAGTTTCAGAAAATGGCAAGCGTGGGACACGTTTGTGTGACTGTTTTTGACTGTTACACTCAAAGCGTGATTTGGCAGCTCCGATTAGAGTCGATTATTGTCAGGCTCAAAGCGTGAGACTTGGCAGCCCTGGTGTGTAATGGACTGCACAATCAATTGCACAGTTTTTGCTGAATCAAACAGACATGTTGCCTAGCACCAGTAATGATTGAGTGGTGCAAAAAGTGGTTTATTTAATGTCACCTTCTGTATCCAGATTGTAGCCGCCTAGTCCCGTTCTAAAAACTCAAACTGGTCTTCCTTACCTATTGGGATGGTCGTAGAGATGGGCTTGCTCTGACCCCCATTTTTCAGGACAGTAACAGCACTGATGGAATATTCTCTCCCTTTGTCTAATCCAGAAAAGGAGCCATGAAGAGATTTGGTGGTAATAGTCTGCAGACATTCTCCATCACAGCTAAGGGTGAGCAGGTATGACACCTCATCAACTCCTGCTGGTTTACTCCAACTCACTGATACTGATGTTTGATCAGGCTTCAATGACACATGTTCAGGAACTGGGATATCTGAAATATAAAAGAAATAATATATTTGATGCAACAGTAGGAGGTTAAGAACAGATACACCTGCTTCAGTAGACACCTTAAGTCAATCCATGAGATACTATACTGTCATACCTTGTCTAATCATCTACACAGTACTGAAACTATACCTGTGCATACAGTTGCAGAGACACCTGCACTCTGGCTACCATCATCAGAGATGGTGGCAACAGTAAATGTGTACTTCTCTCCTGGGGTGAGATTCTGAATATCAACTTGCAGGCCCGGCACAGTGAGAGCTCCATGGTCTGCCACACTTCTCCACGTGACTCTAAAGCTGTGAGGTTCAGTCAGTCCATCAGGAGCTCCCCAGCTTAGACACACAGAGTCGGTCTTCACTGAAATGAACTGAATTGGTTTGGGAGCAGGGAGGTCTGGAGGAAAACAAACAAGAACAAATCAATTCCATATTTGAGTCCAACACATTCATTATATGAGCACAGTTTCAAAGTAGTTTATTTTGCATGAGCATTGGCCATACACTATGACACTGATGGTGGAAGGGGGGCAATGACAATTTGATAATGACCAAAAACATGCTATATCAAAAATGGAGTTAGAAGTGTAAAGCTGGGTATTTTTCCATCCATGAATCTAGTTCCCTAAGATTGCATTTATAAGATGGGGGAGATGACCTCACAGCTGGATGCTCCTTTGTGTTCAGGTGATCTGTTTGCATTTGACTGTCCCCATTGTGTGGAGACCACCATTTGGCCCTCTCCACGTTTCTGGGAAACTAATGCTGAAAACTAAAATGTATCTGTTTCATGACAAATGATAATACATCCATGTTTGGTCTTCAATTAATACTTGTAATGTGGGCAACTGCCTGATCATGGTTTCATTGCAATCTAATGTATTTATACATAGTTGTAGAGTAATAACTACTCTGGCGAATTTTGGGTGATGGACACACCCACACCACACCCACAGGGTCGGGGGTGATGATGGATAAAACTTGAGAGTTTTTCTCACCTCGCCCTCTTGGCTATCTCTCTTCCTTCTCTATCTCAGCTCTGGGCAAGAGGTCACTCTGATCTCTGGTCCCTCTCTCTCTCTCTCTCTCTCTCTCCTTCTCTCTCTATCTTTTGGTTTCTCTATGATTTGTTATTTTCATTATTTGATACATTGTTTTATCTGGTGTATGTAGCATTGTAACTTGGTAACTTGTTAAGGTTTAAGTCCCCCGGATGTTGAGAGGAAGCAGGCGTGTATGTCGCCGCTTCTCTTCTCCGACCTAACCGATGTTTTCTGTGGATTTATGTGCTCTACAACCAACCTAAACACGTTGGCCACCCAGAGACATCAGTATCATCAGTTTGGGATCAGAATTTCCGTTCTGCACGGTTCTGCTGCGTTTGTCACGGCTGTCAAACGCTGCTTATTGCCGTTGCAAACTTTCTACATCAACAACCCATGACGACACCTGCTACTGAAGTACAGTAACCTACCGGATCCCCCGTCAGGTCCATTCTGTTGGTTCCCGAAACTGCTATCCACAAACGAGCTGTGCTGTGTGCGGTCTTCCTGGCCTCCCACCGTTATGGAATTAGCACACCGAGCTAGGATGCTAGCAACCGCTTGCAGCCCCTCGGCCACGACTCTCATCAGATACACCGCAGTAGAACTCATGAGTCTTAACTCAAATACATCTCCGAGTTGCCTTGAGATGCTAAAATCTCTCCATCTCCTGCGTCGCCCCCCCTATGTCCATAGGGCCGCCTGTCACAAGTTAGTTTACTCTAACGAAACTTTGTTTGTCCCAGCTGTTTGTTGCCATGCTTCACGTTGGCGACGTAATCGACGCAAACCACGCCCATCGCCTATACATCTGCGATCCTTAATCTGTGTGGACAATGCTGTCAGCCCTGACACTGCATTAACCAGGGCAACATCATTCATGCTGCTCAATGTTCGCTCATTAAACAACAAAGCCCTCCTTATCCATGACCTCATCTCAGAAAAATCACTGGAGTTTGTGTGTCTTACTGAGACATGGCAGAACCAACAAGAGTTCATAACTCTTAACCAAGCCACTCCCCAAGGTTACAGATATGTTCATAAGCCACGCAGCCTTGGCCGTGGTGGTGGGCTTGCTGTTATCCATCGTGCTGACATCTTGGTCAAAGAGATCCTAGTGAATACCACCTCCTTTGAATGTGTACATTTAATGTTGACTGGATCTGCACAGCTACAGGTTGTTCTAATCTACCGCCCCCCCAAAGCCTCTGCCTGCTTCCTATCTGAGCTCACTGAACTGCTTGCCACTGTTTGCCCGAAATCCCCATCTACTATCCTGCTGGGTGATTTTAACATTCATGTGGACTCCAGTAATTGTTCTTTTGCAGCTGATTTTTTATCACTGCTGGACTGCTTCAATTTTACACAGTATGTACATGGCCCAACCCATGATAAAGGACACACCCTGGACCTGGTGTGCTGTGCTGGCATAACCCCCCTCAACCTGCAGTGTACTGACCTGGCTGTGTCTGACCACCACGCCATCCTATTCTCAGTACCTGTGCCTCTCCCAAAGCAGTGCTCCAAACGGCCCATCACCTTCAGGAACATCAAACGGGTGTGTACCTCCACGCTGTCCGACTCCCTAGCGACCAATCTCGCTATTCACCACCCCTACCAAACAGGTGATGACATGGTGGAACACTATAACCGTGCCCTCTCTCTCAGCCTGGACTTTGTAGCTCCTCTCACCACGCGCTACGTGTCCTTCTCTCGTCCTGCCCCCTGGTACACCCCTGAGCTCCGCAGGATGAAGACCACAGGGCGTAGGCTCGAGAGACGATATAAAAGATCTAGCCTCACTGTCCATCGTGAGGCATTTAAAGAACATGTCATGAGCTACAAAGAAGCCCTTTCTCAGGCAAAAACAAAGTATTACTCCACACTAATCAATAACCAACAAAAACACCCCAAACTGCTCTTTTCCACCATCAACCGTCTTCTTCACCCTCCTGACGCTGCCAAATCCTCAGACGCAGCTAACCTCTGCTCCAGGTTCCTGGATTTTTTCCAGCAGAAGGTGGACACCATCCACCAGCAGCTCCAGTCTCCTGGGCTCTCCCCCTGCCCCACTCTGGCCCACAAGGATTCTCACCACCCAGCTGCCCTCCCACCTCAGTGCTGCCTATCCACCTTCTCTCCACTAGATGCCGACCAAGTAGAACAACTGGTCACCTCAGCTAAGACATCAACCAGCAGTCTTGACCCAATGCCCACCACCCTGGTCAAGGCCTGTCTTCCCATTCTCCGTCATTCAGTGGAAAACATCATCAATGCATCCCTTGCCTCCGGTGTGGTACCATCCAGCTTCAAAATGGCAGCAGTCATCCCCACTCTCAAAAAAACAGGCTCAGACCCCGACGACCCCAACAACTATCGTCCAATCTCCAACCTCCCCTTCATTAGCAAAATCCTGGAAAGAGCAGTGGCTGCCCAGCTTCAACATCACATGTCCCACCATGAGCTCTTTGAACCTCTTCAATCTGGTTTCAGAACCCATCATAGCACTGAGACCGCCCTCATTAAAATCACAAATGACCTCCTGCTTGCTGCCGACAATGGCCTCATCACCATCCTCATCCTCCTTGACCTTTCTGCAGCTTTTGATACAGTTTCCCACACCATCCTCCTCCGTCGCCTCTCTGAACTCATCGGCCTTAGTGGCACAGCACTGTCCTGGTTCCGGTCCTACCTCACAGGCCGGAAACAATTCATCACATTAAATGGCTCCAACTCTGTTCCAGCACCCGTCAACCATGGCGTGCCTCAGGGCTCTGTGCTTGGTCCTCTGTTGTTCACCATTTACATGCTACCCCTGGGTCATATTATCCGTAAACATGGACTCAACTTCCACTGCTACGCCGATGACACTCAGCTTTATATCAGCACCAACCCCTCCTCCCATCTCCCACCCACACAACTTGTCAACTGCCTGCAGGAACTCAAATCATGGATGACCACAAACCTACTCAAACTCAACAGTAACAAGACAGAGCTCATGGTGGTGGCCCCTGCACCACTGCTCAAGAAAATTGGAGACCTGGCCCTGGTCGTGGATGGCTGCTCCATTTCCCCATCATCTGAGGTGCGCAACCTGGGTGTTATCCTTGACTCCACTCTCTCCTTCCGGTCTCACATTAACAACGTCACCAAGTCTGCCTTCTACCACCTCAGAAGCATCTCACGACTTCGGTCCTCACTCACACCCTCAGTAACCGAGACACTCATCCATGCCTTCATAACCTCCCGCCTGGACTACTGCAATGGTGTTCTGTCTGGACTGCCCACCAAGGCCCTTAGCAGACTCCAGTATGTTCAGAACTCAGCTGCCAGGGTTTTAACCCACACAAAGCCTTGGCAGCATATCACTCCCGTTCTCCAACAGCTTCATTGGTTGCCAGTTAAGTCACGCATCGCCTACAAGATCCTCCTGCTCACCTACAAATCTCTCCATGGACTCTCACCTCAATACCTCACTGATCTCCTCCACCCCTACACTCAGTCACGCTCCCTGCGGTCCTCTGACAAGGACCTGCTGGCCATTCCCCGCACCAGGTTGCGGACTTTTGGGGACAGGGCTTTTTCTGTCAATGCTCCCACACTCTGGAATACCCTACCACTCCATGTCCGCTCTGCCCCGTCCCTGTCCCATGTTCAAAAAGCACCTCAAAACATTTCTCTTCACAAAGTCCTTTGACCCCTAACACCCCCCCCCCTCTCTCATTTGTTAAGCGACCTTGGGTTTTATGAAAGGCGCTATATAAATCCAAGATATTATTATTATTTTGAGGTTAAGTTTACTTTCTCCTTTGTTCCTTTGTTTAAGGATAAGCAGACAAATAACTCTATAGTGGTAAAGGTGGTGGGGATCTGTTGTTAGCTAATCCACATTAGCCTCACTGTGTTAATTGTGCTGATAAAGAATTTGGTCACTTTATTCAATACATTTATACATTATTAAACCAAATGTTGTTGCCTTACTTTTTCGAGTCAGTTCACGTTCACTCATTTGAGGGTTCTGTTCCAAAAAACACATTACATAAAGCAATATTTATTGTCAGTATCACATTATTCTATATTTCTATTGTTTGTTTTTTAATATCCAAAATGTATATTATACTTTATTTCCTACCTGTTCTGCTATGTCATGTCCACCATGCTGTTGTACAGCACATAGTGCACACACTGGGGTCTGGTCAGTCCTGCAGTAGAACTCCAGCTCTCTGTGGTGCTGTTGGCACACTGTCTGCTCCAGGTCCTCAGTGGCCTCCACCAGCTTGTGTCTCCGCAGTTCTGGAGCCGTGTAGTGCATCCTCACATGGACCATACAGAAGGAAGCCATGCAGGTCAGGCAGGATTTTAATGCCCTCGTAGGGCAAACTGCACAGGGAACACTATCAGTAGAGTCACTGAAAAAAAGAAGACAATACATCTGACTTTTTTCATGCCTGTTTACATCATGCTTGTTTTGTGGATTAAACATGTTGCTGGCAATCACTGCTAGCTTTGACACAAAAATAAGATGCACCACACAACATTGATGCTATGGTCAATAAAACATGTACTACAGGTTAGCATCATATTCTAATTATACAATAAGGCATGTCACCACAAAATGAGTTCAGTTGGTAAAAAGATTGGATCAGTACTCTGACACTGTTGGTTGAGGTGAAACTGTTGAGTCCATTGTTTGAGTTAATTGTTTGTACTTAGTATATGCACTTTTCTGCTTTATTGCACTTATGGTTAGATGCAAACTGCCTTTTCTTTGTCTTTGTATTAATACTCTGCACAATGGTAAAAAAGTTTAATCTAATCTAATCTAATGTAATATACAGTCCTGATCTTCATAGGAAACTTTTCAAAAATCGCTATTTTTCTGAAAGTTAACATCACATCATTATTCCTAATCTGGGATGCATTTCTACAAAAGTTAGCAACAACGTTGCTGAACCACCATCGTACTACGCAACTTGCGATCCAGGGCTGCCAAGTCTCACGCTTTGAGCGTGACGGTCACGCAATTTGACCCATTCTCACACCACATGCCATACTTGACATTTCTCACGCTAAATATTTCCCCATTCAGTGCACTATATCTTTTTTTTCATGATGATAAACTTTGGTCATTGCCAAGCCGTAGTTCGAGCTCTGATTGACTGACAGCAATAGCCAATCCATCAGTCATTTCTGCCTAAATCTCACCAACCACGGAAGGCATCACGCATAAACAAATCAGAAGCAACGTAAGGCGGGTCTTGGCGCCTCTAACTTATCTTTCAAACACAACAGTGTCGACTCCAACAATTAGATTTAAAACGTTCTCCCTGCTTGCTAGATTTTGTTCACTGTTGATTCGCTGTTTCTCCTTGATTTTCCAAGTTAACATTAAGGCTGCTAAGTCTATCATTGTCCTATACTTGTTGCAGAGCTGTCTAACATGTATTTGCCTCTTTCTTGATAAGTTCACACTTGAAAAATCGACTCTAATCGGAGCTGCCAAATGTCACACTTTGAGTGTGACAGTCAAAAACGAACGAACTCTCACGCTTGCCATTTTCTGAAACTTGGCAGCCCTGCGATCAAACAACTCTGTTGTTGAACCTGTTTTTAGAAAGCATCGTACCTCTGTCGCAATTTGCTACTTCCGTCACTCAAACAACGTAGTTCAAACAACGCTGTTGATGATGCAGTGAAACATATCATTGATGGAAACAGTGGTAACGTGTAATACCCCACCCCCTTGAAATTCTCTGCCATAGCCTGCCTGCCTCTGTGAGGCACTGTCGTTATCTTCAACAAAAAAACTAAACCTACTGTAAGCAAATAAAACTGTTTACTTAAGTTGACCAATATTTGTCATTATTTGTGTTAAATATCTGTGGTCAAGAAATGTATGGCCTAGACAAATAACAAAATATCGCCACATAGCACGAAGGTTGCGATGGAAGTTAATCAACTTCGCTTTTTAGAAATGCACCAGAAAGCGTAGTTGGCAAACTTGTCGCAACCTTCGTGGTACGATCCATCGTTGTTGGATTTGGTGTTTCTAGAAATGGTCGTTCGAATTAATCACAAAAGTTTGGTTGTTTGAACTACTGCCCCTGGGCAGTCGCACTTGTGTCGTTCCTTGGTAGTTGCAGTTGGTGATGTCATCAGTGTCAGGAACCAGAAATGACTAAGTTGTTGTTTTTCTCATGACTCAATGATTGCGCTATGCTGTTGGCTTCATATGAATTAAAAGACAGAATCATTCTCAGTTAGCCTATTAGCTGGTTTCATTCTCATTGAGCTCAATGCAATTCAAGCCAGCTAATAGGCTAACTGAAATAACACCATGCCAATCTCTTTGTATGGTGAAGGGTATGTGATGATGTGGGGTTATTTTAATTCCAAGTCAAGGATTGGTCCTTCCAAGCCACTTTTTCAAGGACATTACATCATCAAATCTCATCAAGCACTGTTCCAAAGTCAAGGATGCTTTAAAATTCTAGCAAGTACTGAGTCCTTCGTTCTGAGAATTTCGGAGAATTTTGGAGGATGCATCGATGGATCCTCTGCGTGAAAAAATAACCCACAATCCTTTGCGTATGGACGATTAGAAATGTTCTGATGGTGTGATTTAAAAAAAAAGAGGGAGATGGAGATGGAAAGTAGATGCAAAGAAGCAGTGCGTGTTAATGTAGGCTAAATACGATTTCTCAAGTGTTTTGTTAATGCCATCGTATATTTGCTCAGACATTTAGATCAAGTTATTGTGCATATTCATTATAAATGCATAGCCTATGTCAATGTGCATGAATAAGTTGTGATAGACTTTTGTTATTAATTTATCTCTGAACTTCGCCCAGTGCGTACTTTGTACAAGTTTAACAATACCTTTGCCGTTGTCAATTACCGGTATAACTTTCCATTGGCACTAACATAATCATAAACTACGGATTGTGATATGTGAAGACCAAGTCGAATTTGGAAATACTGTAGGCTACTCCAAAAAGTTTATTTAGAGGAAAGTGCAGCTGCACAGTTGCCGGAACGCCTGTAAAAGCAGCACAACTTCCACGGTTCAAATGAAGCGAGCAGCCGGAACCGGCGTGCACCTCCACACTCGCTAGGCTGTTCCATTGCATGTGATCTTGATGGCTGGGGAGGGTACTGGGCAGGTGTGTAGCCTTGTCTCTCTAGCACCCGACTCGAAAGAAAGCATTCTATCAAGGATGCGCTCTTGACTTTGAGAAATACCCATAGTGTCCTGGATCCATGAAATAACTGGCATTTTAAAAATTAGAAATAAAAAAATCTGCCTGCCTCTATGGGAATTTTAACACAGGGTTAACATAGGTGTTCCAATAATATTATATGTGTCAGTATTCTGCCCTGGGACTCTGTTTATTTATAGCCCTCTGCTGGTCTGCCTGGGGCCCGTTGCACAAAAGCAGAATTAAGACATCCGGGATAAGTTAGTGAGCAGGGGGATATTTCACAAAACCAAGATAGGGGATTTAGACAGGCTTACTGGGTTATCCTGGATGAACATAGCCTTGACTTGGTTTCACAGAAGAGATCACATATAAGTTACCATGGGAATTATACTTGGAAGCTAGCCTGCTCCCGACCAGGCTAACAGCCGAGCTAAGTTAATTAGGGGCCAAGCAGCGAAGCTGCGGAGGCACCTATTGTGTTTCTATGATTTTTTTCTTCTGCCATGAAAGTCAATGGCAGCCCATAGAACCGACTGGTGAAAAGTTGTGAAATTTTGCACACTGATTGGGGTCGGTCTCTTGAGTCATGACACCAAGTGTCATGTCGGCAGCTTAAGCCCTCTAGCGCCATCAACAGGTCAAAATTGGATGTGCGTTCGTTCACGCACGTAACTTTTGAACCCTTGGGCCAATTTTCAAAAACCAGGTATCTATGGAATCCTTGGACCAGCCCGAGTTCAACGCACCCTATGACGTCATTTTTCGCCATGATAGATTTCCCGCCATTTTGGATTTTAGCCAAAGTGAAACTAAAGCTTCACAGGTCACAAATTTTGTCCGATCGACACCAAATTTGACACACATCCTCTTCAGACAATGCGTTATACACGCATTGCTTTTTGTCTTCGGAACTATTACTGTTAGCCCATAGCCGCTAACCCTTGCATGTATCAAAAGCAAACTTAACTGACAGACTGATGACCCCATCAGGAGGACGCTCAAGAAAGTTGGTGACCTTTGACCTCTAGGGGGCGTTGTTATTCAGAAACATGCCTTTTTGCCTGTAGCTGCTGTTGTGCTTAGAATTACAATGTACTAGTGGTGTCTAGTAATACTGTGGGAGATCCTTGCATCGACAGATGGCAACTTATGACATCAACGTAATTGGTTCGCCCGCAATATTGGATTTAATCAAACCCCTTAAACATTTCCACAGGTCGCAAAATTTATCCGATCTGCACGAAACTTCACACGGATGATCTTCAGCCAGACTGTAACATAGACCTTGCTTTTCGGAACGATGTCTCAAACCGTTCGCCCGCAACAGCCAATCGAAATTGGCGGCAAAGCCGCCGAACAGGAAGTGAGCTCGCATCTCGGCCAATCTTGGGTTGTTTGACATCAAAATTCTTGTGACTGCTTAAAACTACATACCTGACTGAACAGCATTGAGTTACCGTGGCAACTCTGGCCTTTTGACCAGCCTGCTTGGCCCCTACATTGCTGCTTGCAGCTATATTTCTAATGGTAATTACATTATCTGATTGGTTCTGCTAGCTGTCATTCAAATCAGACCTCCATGCGATTTTTTTTAAAGCGCTGTATTCCATTTATATATTATTTGCTACTTGCATTTACTCGCAAAATACAGCAGAATGTCTGTTTAATACCATATGGATGTCATTTAAATTATGGTGGCCTTATAATTAATAACATACTCGTTGTTTGCTTCTTTTTTGACGGACGTTTGATGAATAGCCTACTGTAGTAGTTGATTGGAAGTGGAGGGGACATTTTTCGAAGGTGTTTTCAACTAATTGGGCTTTTAAGACAAATTAAGATATATATAGAATTGAATTGAATTGAATTGAATACTTTAATGTCATTGCACAGAATACAACGAAATTGGATCACAATCCTCAAGGTGCATTTAAAACAAAATAAAGGGCTAATAATTTAAGACAATACAGACACACAATCACTCAACCCCAGTTATTCTGTCCTCCCATAGCCCGTAGAAGGGTGAGGGACCCACACAAACAGTAGTACACATACAATTCAATACATTCATGCTCATAGAAAGTCAGGCGAGGTAGAATGAAGATAAAGTGCAATTGCAAACAGTTCAATAGTAAAGTGCCAAACAACAGTCCACCCTCAGAAGGGCACAGTCTTTCATGTTTAGACGGGCCGTGTGTGTGGGTGTCTGGATGTGTTCAGTGTACGTCTAGCAGTGGGATAGAAACTGTTTTTGAGTCTGTTTGTATGTGACTTGATGGACATGAAGCGCTTGCCAGAGGGCAACAGTGCAAAAATGTGATGTCCGGGGTGTGTGGGGTCTTTTAGAATGGTTTCTGGTGGTGCAACGGGAGTGGAAGACATCCTGCAGAGAGGGCAGGGAACAGTTTGTGATCTTTTGGGCGGTGTTAATGATGCGCTGAAGGGCCTTCTTGTCTGCTGCTGAGCAGCTGGGGTACCAGGTGGAGACGCAGTAGGCCAACACGCTCTCAATGGAGCAGCGGTATAGTCATACTGTGTGCATCTTTGCGGTGGCAAAGCGCTTTCTTAATGACGTTGCGTGCTGAGACAAGGAAGCTCTCACACGTGGGTGCATACGTAAATTTGCATTCACTTGGTCTGCCACACCTACTCCCGCTACGTAACAGAAATAATCATGATTCCCATCCAAAAAAGTACAACTTTGCCTCGTTGTTAGTCTATATCAAAAGCGGTTGTTCACTTTGTGTGCAAGACGCTATTTTTCGCGTCTTTTTTATTCCAACCGTGAGTTATTTGGGGGAGAAACGAGAACGCACACACATACCGAATAACTTACACCTAGCTTGACCTAGCCGCCTCAACTCATCTGCGCTCAGCATTAGTGAAACGTATTTAGCATGTTTACTTTGAATAGGCTTGGTCAACCGCGTGTGTCGTCACTTATCTTGGATCTACTTACTCTGGTTTTGTGAAATACGCCTGTATTACTGCTTGTTTTTGTTTTGGTCCACCATGTGCTCTAGCCACGCCCCTGCCTCCTGCCTTTGTTCTTTTTCCCGACACTTTTTGGCACTCACCTGTTTCTCATTTGTTTGTATTACCTGCCCTATTTATACCCTGCCCTACTGGTGCCTCATTGTCAGATTGTCTTCCTCCAATGGTGTGTGTGCGTGTGCCTTTGTGGACTGAAACTGCAAGTTTGTAAGTTTGGACTTTGAATCTCATTTTTGGAATCTGCCTGTTTTTTTTAATCTGCCTGTTTTTGGATGTGCCCGTTTTTGGAAACTGCCTGTTTTGGAATCTGCCTGTGTTGGAATTAGCCCTTTTTTGGAATTGCCTGTTTTGACTGACTGCCTTATTTGCCTGTGGCTTGGCCACAAACTGTTCCCCCTGCCTACAATAAAGTAGTGAACTGTATCTGCGCTTGGGTCCGGTCTCTGAATCTAACAGTACAATCTGACCAGCTATGGACCCAGCAGATCCCACTCAAAGCAGTCCTGGACAAGCATGGGGCTATGTTGGGAAAACATCAGACCCAACTGGAGTCCATTTCCAGACATGTGGATTCTGTAGCAACAACGGTCACGGGGGTAGCAGCTCAGACACAACAGATTCAGCTCACCTTGTCTCAAGGGCCCCAACCTGCTGCTCCGCCAGCTAGAGAACCACGCCTGCCGCCTCCAGAGACTTACTCCAGGGATCCTGGATCCTGCCAGTCCTTTTTGACCCAATGTGGACTGGTTTTCGCCCTTCAACCTTCCTCATTCCCAACAGATCGTGCCAAGGTAGCCTACGTAATCATCCTACTGTCTGGTAGACTTATCGTCAAGACCGCCTAAACCGAGACCAAGACACTACCAAGACCAGAGGGTAGCAAGACCAAGACCAAGACGATACCAAGGCCGAGACAGACTGAGTCAAGACCAAGACCAAGTCGAGACGAGACCGAGACGAGACCAAGACCAAAAAAAAAAAAAAACAGCTAGTGAGCTAGTGTTACACCATAACTTGCATCAATTGAATAAGAGCAGCATACTGGAGTAAGAGGTTCAGTCCCAGTATAAATTCAATTAAAAAAGGTATTAATTCAGCTACAGACAGAACAATGCAGAGACAGAGCATGTCATGAATGTGTGAGACTGAGCTCATTCACTGTAAATGTTTTCGTAAACTCGGTGAGATAAACTATGTATAGCAATTGTATATGTTATACCTATAGCAATTGTTATTGCGCCATTAGAGGATTGAGACTCCTTTGTCTGCTGTTTAGGACTAATATTACTGACTGACTGGTACTAAGTGATCTGATAAAGTAACTAACACCTCCAACAGCTATGGGAAATATGTAACTATTTACAATTATACTTAATTTAACACACAATTATAACCTTGCCAGAAATAGATTAAGATTGTGAAGTCAAAACAATGTGATATGCAGATGTTATTTAAATGTCAATGGTGACATTTATTTAGTTAAACACATGTCACATGAATCAAATGCAATACAATACATACCAATACAAACTGCACATCAAATGGTGCATTAACAAGAACAAAGACGCTGACATCTTGATGTCTGCAATGGCATGTGATTACAACACACAGCCAATAATATAAAGCCTATTCTTCAGTAAGGCAAGAACAACAAACAACAAATAAGATGATACTTAAAAAAACAGTTCACATTTTAGTGCTGGTGGTGAGAGAGAGAGAGAGAGAGAGCTAGCTAGCTATACATTTATATGGCAGCCTTGATGCTTAAATGCATTGCATTTCTGGCACTGAATCTAGGATGAAAATGGGAAGCCTCATTAAGGCAAGACGCTCCAGATGTCTGGTAAATGACGATGTGGTCCCGGCTGTTTCTGTTAGCAACACTTTGCAAAACGTTAGTGTTTTAAAACGAATGTTTTTTTTTTCCCCTAGACAGCAAACGTTTTTATGCTCAGTGAATCCAAATTTAATTATTGCCGAATTCGCTGTCATTTTCGCTACTAACTGTAACTGCTACTATAGGATGCAAGGTCTGACTACTGACAGGTAGCCTACCACGTAAACCGCTTGGTGCGGGCTCTACACTTGCGTCTTTTGATTTGATGAGAGCGCCAGTATCACAAAACAAATACTTTATGTCATTGGTTGCATTTGAAGTGCGTGAAAGGCGAAATAATTTAATGTTGCATTTATGAATATTATGTTTTCTTGTATCATGGACATTATTTGTTGCAAATGTCCCGACCAATGTCAACCTGAGACAGCAAGACCAAGACAGTGAGACCAAGACAAGACCAAGACCAAAGACGGTCGAGACTGTGACAAGACCGAGACCACGTAAAAGTGGTCTCCAGACCGGTCTCGAGACCAAGACCTCTACTGTCTGGTAGGGCCCGTGACTGGGGAACGGCCATTTGGAGTAACAACGCGGCCATTCAGGGTGATTTATCCCTGTTTTCAACTGAAATTAATATTTTTGACTGTTCCAAGCAAGGCAGGGAGGCAGCTCGAGAGGTTTTACAGCTCCGTCAGAGGTCCCAGTCAGTTTCGGACTATTCTATTCAGTTCCGTACCCTGGCTTCAACATCTGGGTGGAACCAAGAGGCGTTTTATGATGTCTTTCTTAATGGCCTATCTGAAGAGATCAAAGACCAGCTGATTCCCCACGAGTTACCCCAAACATTTGATGGTCTGGTGGACATGGCAATCCGTGTGGATGTTCGACTGGGTCAACGTCGCCAGATGAGGGCTCCACTCACCTTTCCTCGTCAAGAGTCCCAGGCTTTGCTGCTGACTCCAGGTGCCAATCCAGATCCTCCAGACACATCTGAGCCAATGCAAGTTGACCGCACTCGTTTGACCCCATCAGAGAGACGGCGCTGGTTGCTGGCCAAGGCATGTCTCTACTGTGGTCAGGTGGGTCATTTTGTTGATGCATGTCCAGTAAAAGATAATGCTCGTCAGAAGTAAGGGGAGTTTTGGCGAGCAGGATTCCTGTGAAGACCTCCCTACCACTTCATCAAACTCTCCTGCCAGCGACTATCTTCTGGAGGGGCCATCGACACACCTCAGCATCTCATTGACTCTGGTGCTGAGGAAAGTTTTATTGACAACCGTTTGGCAGTCCAGTGGGGAATCCCTGTCTCAATGCTCCGGGTCCCACTGGCCGTTTCAGCCCTCGACGGTAGCCACTTCGCCAGAGTCATGCATCGCACCGAGCCAGTGAGTTTAATGCTTTCAGGCAGTCACTATGAAGAAATTGTGTTTTATCTTATTGACTCTCCTCAGAACTCCATAGTTCTCGGCCATCGGTGGCTGGTTAAACATAACCCTCATGTCGGTTGGGCCAAGAACGTAATTTTGGGCTGGAGCCCTTTCTGTTCTCTCACTGTCTGAAGTCTGCTCTTAGTCCTTCGTCTGTTGTTCCTGAGGGACTTGAGGATTTTCCTGACCTGTCCAGTGTTCTAGATCTGAGGCCGGTGTTCAGCAAGTCAAGGGCCACCTCTCTGCCACCTCATCGACCCTATGACTGTGCCATCAACCTACTCCCTGGAGCATGTCCTCCTCGGGGCCAGATATACTCCTTGTCGCCCCCTGAACGCCAAGCTATGGAGAACTACGTCAATGACTCCTTGACTTCAGGTATCATCCGCCCTTCCTCTTCCCCTGCAGGTGCTGGCTTCTATTTTGTTGGAAAAAAGGATGGCTCTTTGAGACCCTGCATTGATTATCGGGGCTTGAATGACATAACGGTCAAGAACAAATATTCTCTTCCTCTCATGTCTGATGCCTTTGAGTTGTTGCAGGGAGCCACTGTCTTCACCAAACTGGACCTGCGTAATGCGTATCATTTGGTACGCATTAGGAAGGGGGATGAATGGAAGACAGCCTTCAATACTCCCACGGGGCATTATGAGTACCTGGTCATGCCATTTGGGTTGACTGATGTCCTACGAGATATGGTCAACAAGTGTTTGTTTGTTTATTTGGATGACATCCTAATTTTTTCCAGATTTCTCCCAGAACATGTCAATCATGTCCGGTCAGTGCTTCAGCGATTGTTGGAGAACCAACTTTTTGTTAAAGCGGAAAAATGTGTTTTCCACCAGCACACTACGTCCTTCCTGGGGTTCATCATCACCAAGGGTGGATTGGAGATGGATTCGGGAAAGGTTAAGGCGGTGGTGGAATGGCCCACTCTACAATCTCGCAAAGACCTCCAGAAGTTCTTAGGCTTTGCCAATTTTTATAGGAGGTTTATTCGTAACTACAGTTCCATAGCAGCTCCCCTGACTGCTCTGACATCTTCCTCTATTAGGTTCCTCTGGAATGAGGATGCAGACATCGCAAACATAGCCTACAACATTCGCAAAACGGAGAACATCTTTCACTCCTCTGCTGAAAAGAGCTATATTTTTTCTACATTTTAAGTTAACCTCTATGTGAATTCGTAGTTCAGCATTCACACACAAATTTGAGCCGTGGCCTACTGGTTAGGGCTTCGGGCTTGTAGACGGGGGGTTGCCGGTTCGATTCCCGACCAGTCCATGGCTGAAGTTCCATTTAGCATGGTGTCAAAAAAGTATAGCCTATTCTATTCTATTCTTTTCACACAACTACACGCACGCAGGCGAATTCGAACATTTGGAAACATTCTGCATAATGCGATCAAACATGATTGCGTAGCCTACTCTTCCACAAGTTGCCTAAACAGCCAGCATATACTGCTCTGCCTCACAAATCAAACAACTAGGCCTAGCCTGCTAAAAGATGCAGGGGGGGGGGGGTAGTTGTCCTCAATGCCGCATAGGTGATGTCCTAAGTGAACTGGTTAGACGGGTGTATGGGGAGGGGGAATGATCGCACAAGACAATAGCCTATGCTAATTGCTCTTCTATTAAATGCCTCCATGTGCGAAGGTTTCAAAATAGGCTATGTTTGCAATGTGTGTTATGTAGGCCTAAAGTGCTGCACCGATCATCGGCCGCCTGCAAGCGTCGTTGTGCCTCTCCAAATCCGATGGAGACTGAACAATAATAATAGGCAATAATAACTGAATTGAACAACTGAACTGAACAATAATAATAATAATAATAATAATAATAATAATAAAAACGATCGTCTAGCTCTAAAATGGGGTGTCAAAAATGACAAACTGTCATTTTGTCAAAATGGCAAACTGTCCTAAACATTGCATTCGTTCTTGTGACTTATGAAGCATATCCGTGGTAAGTTGAGCAGACTGCTGGTAAGCTAGGCCTGCAAAATTTCACTCATGGCTGGGATCGAACCAGGGTCGCATGCATACTAGTCGAGGAAGACAGCGTTGCGCCACATATCAATATATTTCTCATCTCTTACATAGAGAATTTAAATAGGCTATAACGACACCCCTGCATCTGTCCATTCCCATGCAGTTCCTGTACGAAGGCTATCACATTGTCTATGTCCGACTGATTTTGCGAGAGAGAGAAAGCATTGCACCACTTGACGCTGTATGGATGACAAATGGTCAATTGACCAGCAGTCTGCTCTACTTACCACGGATATACCACAGTCACAAAAAAGAACGCAATGTTTAGGACAGTTTGCCATTTTTGCTTGTTTGTTTGTTTATGTAAAGCACATTGAATGACCTCTGTGTATGAAATTTGAAATGCGCTATATAAATATACTTGACTTGACAAGGCTAGACCGGCTACGACAAATTTCAGCTGAAAATATGTTTTACACACATAGGCCTATAGAACGTTTTCAAAACAAACTTGCATTTTACCACTGTAAATCATGTAAATGAAAAATAGTTATTAAAATAAATCACACATATAATACATATTGCACATATATATAAACTACCGGTATATGTTTTTAGTAAAATATTATTCTCATGCCCGACTGACAGGACCCCTTGCGCCATCTGCTGTGAGAAAACATAACAGCAGCCTGAAAAAACATGGCCGAACGGGAGACTGGCAGTGTTTTCGTATAAGTAAGAGCAAAATAGCTCTAAACTAGCTTGTACCGGTGTGCTTTTGATCATGTAAAAATACTGGGGGATAAAACACGCGTATTTAGGAAAAGTTGTGAACGTAGGGTCCTGGAATTTACAAAAAAAAAAAAATCTTTTCACTCGATTAATCACGGCGGTCAAAAGACCGCAGGCCCGGCAGTTCTAGGTATATCTAGGTCAAATCACCATGGCGCTTCTAATAATACGTCTCAGCGGTCAAATGACCGGCGCTTGGCGCTTCTAGTGTTAATGCCCGTCAGGCTAGGTGGTTCCTGTTTTTCAGTCGTTTTGACTTTACCCTGTCTTTCCGTCCAGGCTCCAAGAACATCAAGCCAGACGCCCTCTCCCGGCAGTTTAGTGATCCTCAGGGTTTCTGTTGCTGCAGAGACTATTCTGCCCACTAGGTGTTTGGTGGGGGCTGTCTCCTGGGGAATTGAGAAGATGGTTCAGAGGGCACTGCAGAAGGAGCCTGGTCCAGATAACTGCCCTGCTAACTGTCTGTTTGTTCCCAGGTCTTACAGTGGGGTCACTTGTCTGGTTTTGCATGTCATGCTGTTGTCAGGAGGACTATGGCCTGTCTCCGGCAACGCTTCTGGTGGCCCAAAATGGTGGATGATGTCCGTTCGTTCGTTGGGGCCTGTTCAACCTGCGCACGTAACAAGACCTCCAATCGACCGTCTGCAGGTCTCCTGCAGCCTCTCCATATCCCCAACCGACCGTGGTCACACATTGCCCTGGATTTTGTTACTGGACTTCCCTCCTCTGACGGTAACACCGCTGTGCAGTTCTAGCAGCAGACACATCTCTAGAACAACTGTTAAGACGAGACTGCCTGAATCAGGCCTTCATGGTAGAATAGCTGCTAGGAAACCACTGCTAAGGACAGGCAACAAGCAGAAGAGACTTGTTTGGGCTAAAGAACGCAAGGAATGGACATTAGACCAGTGGAAATCTGTGCTTTGGTCTGATGAGTCAAAATCGGAGACCTTTGGTTCCAACCACCGTGTGGACTGCAGAGTGAAGGCAAAAGGGCCAACAAGTGCTAAGCATCTCTGGGAACTCCTTCAAGACTGTTGGAAGACCATTTCAGGTGACTCTTGAAGCTCATCAAGAGAATGCCAAGAGTGTGCGAAGCAGTATTAAAAGCAAAAGGTGGCTACTTTGAAGAACCTAAAATATAAGACATATTTTCAGTTGTTTCACACTTTTTTGTTAAGTATATAATTCCACATGTGTTAATTCATAATTCTAATGACTTCGGTATGAATCTACAATTCTCATAGTCATATAGCATGAAAATAAAGAAGGGGTGTCCGAATGAGAAGGTGTGTCCAAACTTTTGGCCTGTACTGTATACGCAGCATATTGGCCATTTCCAATATCTTCGAGATGGTTTGTTAATCGCTGTCGATTTTATTATAAACCAAGATTATATGATGCTTCGTACATGATTACTATGTGGAGGCAAAATTGCCTGGTTCGGTCTACGATGCCAGGATGTAATTTAGCTATAGCCTACATTTCAACAGACTGCGTTGCATTATGAACATATCATAGACCTTATATAATTGTTGTGCTTGTGCAAAATAGCTCAAAGTTTGTATTCGGTCGCAGCGCAATTCGATGGGTATCTCCTGGGGATCCAGGGTAGCCTATCCATGCCTCCCGACGCTCATAATCCCACTCCTGGACTTGCGTAATTGTTGCATGTGCTGTCCACAATATAGCCATTCTGCGCAAAGAGATGCCACCTTTGATCCGCCTTCGACCCGTTTCAAATTCCACAAATGGATTTAAGGGCTGGACAAAGGCTTCGAGACCACATTTGCAGGAATAATATTTATTCTTTAATTGCTGAGGGAGGATAAATAATATAATTACTACCATGAATCATTGTTCAAATATTTAGGATCGTGCTTTTGTCATGAAACGTATGCATTCACGCAGTCAGCGATCCGCTACCAGGGTTTCTCTGAATAGAAATCTAGACGCCCCTAGCAGCAGCTAGCCTGTTACGCCCATTTGATCAGGATTTCCATGCTCCATACATCACATCTTTATAGGTTTGGCGTGTATGCGCACAACCCAGTGTTAACCAACCCCGTGTTGATTAAACTAATTCATAACCGGCGCGGTGGAACCGACAGCTCTGGTTTAGTCGGCACAGGGTCAATCAACCCAGAGTTCAGCGTTAACTCTGTGTTTGTTAAACCTCCGTTCATGGAATACCGCTCTGGTGCCTCATTGTCAGATTGTCTTCCTCCAGTGGTGTGTGTACGTGTGCCTTTGTGGACTGAAACTGCAAGTTTGTAAGTTTGGTTGGATATTTACTCATTTTCCCATTTAAGGCATTAAGATCAATTTCCAAAAGATGATTTTATATTCCTCTTAACAGTCAACTTTAAAATATGTTCCAATACTTATAGAGGGGACACCAATTTGCAATTTGTCTAGGCAATACATTTACAATACATACATACTCGAGGGTGACATCACTCGGCATCCCAAAACCACTGACTACTGATCGACTCCCGTTCGACCCGTTTGTACAAACAGTACTTGGTGACTTCGAACAACAGGGCCCTATATTGTAATTTGCTGAAGTTATCCTTTAGATTGAATCTAGCCAAGAAAAACAAAACTTTAGAAGTAGACCTTGTCTAGTAATACAGGATAGTAGCCTGGAACTTTAACCCTGACCACTACATTTTAGGGCAGGAAGTTCGATCTGACCTTTCTCTGTTGTGGCGCTACTATACTCTCCAGATCTCTCCGGACCAATCCAATCGTCAGAGCGGGCTTTACACGATGATGGACAGATGATCAAAAGTCGCCTCGTCTCATGTCATCTGATCACGCTTAGGTTAGGTTTTGATTGCAACAGAAATGCTGTGACTATTATAAATGCATATTATTTCCATGCAGTTTGGCCTACATGAAAACGGAGGTTTTATCATGGATTATCACACAAAACTTAGGCCAATGTGGATGTGAGGGAAAATTCTGGTTCACTTTCATCAAGGTAATACAGCATGTTTGTGTGATGTTGTTCCTGTTTGTTTCAAATGTCTGTTTGCCCGTTGGGTTGCGACACCCCTGCCCAGCTGTTCATTGCATGTTTGTAGTATGGTTTGAAGGAATTATTTTTAAAAACAAAGGAGGGAAATGTTTTCCCAAATAGCCTACCCTACATATTTCGTTGACTTAGATTTCGCTATCAGGTGTTGTACAAGATACTGACAGCACAATAACTTTAAAAAAAAAAGAAGCCATTAGCCATTTCATTGTCCTGTTTGGTTAGGTCTGTCCAATGATAGGCTATGAAACACTGCACCTAATCGCAGCCCAATGGATCAGTTTCAGGCTGACAGGATAGATGATGTAGTGGTACATACATTGTTGTCTGTGATGGTTTCCCAGCTATTGTAAGAGGAGGTTCCATTGAGCACATGGACAGACAACTGGGCACTGGAGAGGGTGGTCTGGCATGAGGACTGCTGCAGGAAACAAGCAATTTAGGAATATCAGGAATTTAGGGAATAAATCCTAAAACATATACTGTAGTAAGTCATTAAATGTCATGTTTATTAGAAATGTTTTCTAGTTTCATCTGTAATGAAATACAATATTTCACTGGTAAAACCCTGTCTGTATTTTTCTCCCAATAAGCCTACATGAATCCAATTATATGTACTGTTACTACCTTGGACGGAATCTAATCTTATCGCAAAATATCCCGTGAAAAACCTTGTGCTTTTTGTCAATTCCCCTGTATCTGTAGGCTGTCCAATTGATGAATCGCTCTGAAAGGATGTTGCACTGGACTCAGGATGAGAGGGTTCATGATGAATGCTGTGGGAAACAGACACATTAAGAACCCTCAGGAATTTACAGGATCAACATTGCTATGTCTCCTAAAACAGTGCTATGGAGCCAAGAAAACATCCAAAAAATCCTAAATAACATAAGATTGACGTCTATCCTGTTGTCAGACTAATATTTGGGCGTAACTGCTTCAAAATCGGTAGTCCTTCCCCTGTAGAACTATGAAAAAACAAGGTCTCTCTGTTCACAAAAAATTATAAGTAGACCGTGTCTAGTAATACAGGATAGATGATGTAGTGGTACATACATTGTTGTTTGTGATGGGTCCCCGGTTATTGTAAGAGGAGGTTCCATTGAACACATGGACAGACAACTGGGGACTGGAGAGGGTGGTCTGGCACAAAATAAATAAAAGAAATCTTAAAACCATTCCATTTCTCTCATATTTCTTTGCTGATCTGTTCACACTCACAGCGTCTTTTTGTCTTTCCCTTGAACTGTTTGTGTAGTGGATGAATTCCACCAGGCCTAAACATTATTTTTTAAACTAAACACCAAAGTAGATGTAACAGCAATGGTAAGATCACACTATTTAAGCAGCTGTAGTCTAGCCTGACGAGCCAGACTCACATCAAGATGTAGGGTCTGGGAACTCACCATAGGCAGGACTCAATCGGAGGGGTGGGAGGTTGTCTTTAAAATTCCCTCTCCACGCAATAGGAGAGCACTAAAACCAATCATCTTCTTGTTTTTAAGTAGCAGGATGGGGAATACATGCTTAACGGTCGCAACTTACGGCCGCAGGTCAGTCGTCATTATGTTAAGCCCTGCCACCGACTCTATACACAGTGGCCCTCATTTATCAAACGAGCGTACGACCAAAAACAGGCGTTAAACAGGCGTACGCTTGTTTCCACACAACGTATGGCATTTATCAATGTGAACGTGATCGGTGGCTACGCTCAAATCTCACGTCTAGTCTCAACTCGTGTACGCAAGTTTTTCAGGCGGCATGCATCGCGCAGCAGTATATCGGCGGTGCATTACAAAGTTGAATTGATGGACTATCTCGGACATAACACCTTTCCTGAACATGTGCAGCCTATTTTCTGTAATGTAGCATAATATATTGACACATTTCATGGCTTAGAATAGCCATAGGCGATGATTACTTTCTCTTTGGCAAACGTATAATGCACCTTCATGTCGTAAATTATAGGGGCGAGGCCATTAAAATGAGCATAATATAGGGGCGTGATATTTAAATCACGCTTGTTTCCAGCCGCCACATTTATCAACAAACGTTCATTCTTACGCTGGAATTGGAGTGATACGAAAGTTTGATAATCACACGTGAGCCCCGTCGTAAGATGATTTCTGCGCTCAGATATACGCTGGTTTCTAAGCTCTGTTGATAAATGAGGGCCAATGTGATTCGCCCGATAGAAGTTTAATTTGTCCAGCTTGCAAGCCAATGGAGAGTTGCTAGCTAGACTATCCTGTAAATTACATTTGCTGCCACTAGGGTGCGTCTAGATTTCTAGGCTAGCTGTAGGCCTACATGTTGTCATCAAAACAATGAAAGCTTTAACACAGAGGTACCGAACTATAATTTTTGTGTACCAGTCCATCCCTACAAACCACCTTACATTTTTTACATATGAGGCAAATGGAGCTAATTCTGTCATGCCTTGCCGGAACAGTGGAATTATAAATTATTATTTTTTGTAAAAAAGAATAAACACATTTGAGAAGGCTGAGCATTTCATTCATCAACATCGGTGAGACGACATCACCACGATTCGTCCTCTCATGGACACACTCATAACAACTATGGCTCTGGAGTGAAGATCCACTAGAACTATGGCTCTGGAGTGAAGATCCACTGTCACAATAGCAAATGTGCATTCAGTTCATTCACGGCGAGTATCACACTGATTAGTGTTCTTGCATAAGGAATTCTGCAGCAGCAGTCTTATTCCTGATTTTGCACCACAACATTATTTACTTACTTTGTTGTGACCAGATTCTCCGTAATTGTGTGTCTGTCTTTGACAGCAGGGTTGAAGATCACATTCTCATTGGGAGGAAGACTCTCTGCTGAGGCTCCTCCTTCTCCAGGGTCACTCATTTTGATGACAATTTATTCATTGCCACGCGATGGGTCTACAGGTAAAATGACACAGTACTGTACATATACTTGCGTAACAGTATTCAACGTATGAATAGTTGACACATTTTGGGGGGTGTTGTATCGCAACTGGTTACAGTGCCCATACCATACTTGAGTCAACATACCCACAGGGACCTGGGTTCGAGTCTGAGTTCGGATCTGTTTGGTTTTCTGTGAATCCAGTGCATGCAGTGTCTGCAAGTAAAATGACGCAGTAGCCTATAAACAGGCTTGCAAAAGTATTTAACAGTATTCAAAGTATGAAAAGTTGACACATTTTGGGCAGCATTTTATCACACCTGGTTACAGCGGCTGTACCGTATTCGGGTGAACGTGCCCCCAGGGACTAAAATATGTCTCCCATCTCCATGTCTCTCATAGATATTACAAAACTAGATGCCACATTGTCCATGGAGTTCTATTAAGTGGCATACGTGAACATGGCCGCCATATTGCTGGATGCAAACACCTTAGGCCCTACTGTCTATGGGCAACACTTGCCGGCCATCTGAGACACCAGTTTTTCCATTTGAGTGATTTTTGCCCCCACCATGATGGCGGTGTTATTTATGAACGTACTGTTGCGTCATCTACCTTTATCATAGGAGGATGGAGGAATGAAGGAGAGACTGGTGTGGGAAATTAGCACTGTTTCTCAAAGTCAAGGATGGGTTCTTCTAAGACACTTTTTCAAGGACGTTGTGTCATCGAATCTTGTCAAGATTGTTCTGAGGATTTTGGAGGATGCATCGATGGATCCTCAGTGTGAAGAAATAACTCACAATCCTTTGCGTATGGACGATTAGAAATTCTTTTAAAAAAAAGAGAGAGAGGGAGATGGAAAGAAGATGCAAAGAAGCTAGATGTTGGCTAAATAGGCTACAATTTCTGAACTGTTTTGTTAAAGGAACAGTTATTAACGTTATTCCCTTAACTTAGACGAGTTGATACATACCTCTCGTTTCAATGCGTGCACTCACTGGCTCTGGCGCGCAGCGCGACTTTGATAGCACTTAGCTAGCCCGGTGCATTCATTAGGATCCAAACAGAGATGAAGTTAGAAGCGACCCAACACCTCCATGTTTTTCCTGTTAAAATACAGTTACACGAGTAGTCACACGACCAAGTATGGGGAGACAAAATAAAATGTGGTGCATTTCAAAGCAGTTACGAGGGATAACTATATTGTGTGGCGGAATAACACTTGGGAGTACTTAGACTCGGCACAGTAATATCCTCACTCCAAAGTGAAACTGAAAGTGCAAGAGCGATGATATTTATTCACCTTCCTATAAGCCACTGCTTTGCACTTTTGGCAGTATGTTTAGGATCATTGTCGTGTTGGAAGGTGAATGACCTGCCCATCTTCAGCTGTCTAGCAGAGGGACGCAGGTTGTCCTCAAAAATTTGGGTGTACTTGGCAGCATCCATTTTCCCTTCTATCCTGACAAATTGCCCAGTCCCCGCTGAAGAGAAACATCCCCACACATAATGTTGCCCCCACCTTGCTTCATAGTAGGTATGGTGTGTTTTGGGTGGTGTACTGTGTTTGGTTTTTGCCAAACATGCGCTTGGAGTTAAGTGCAAAAACACATCTGGAATATCCATGTGGAAAAAGGTTTTATGGTCAGATGATGTGGTAAGATGGAACTTTTTGGAGACTAAGATTGAACTTTTTGGACTGAACTCCAGGCGCTTTATCCAGCAAATAACAATGTCCACAGACAGGATAGAGTATGTTGCAAGATTTTATAGAAGTATGATGTATTGCAACATCGCAGCAAGTCAAATTTGTAGTTTCTTATGTCTCAGTCCATTGTACTACAGAACCTCTGCCCGATCTGGTAAACTTACATAGTGCGGTTATAGCCGATAGAGAGCCGCGAAGCAAATGCCGAAGTGCCGTTCACCCTGTTACGACTTGATGAACTACTGAAATGATTTTGTCTAATGAACTACTGACATTATTTTACCGAAAAACTTAAAATAATAATTATTATGATTATTATTATCATTATTTTAAGTTAAACTCTTTAGTGTTGCTTCAAGGTTCTCATATACTGTTGTCCAAGGGGCCTTGCAGAACACTAGGCCTCTCCAGTATATTGAGAGTCAAGGCAGCCTGCTCCGTAGCAAGGATGTCCATAAAGTCACTTCACCAGAGAACTATACTGAAGCAGGTGTTTTTGCGTTCCTTCCCATTAAGAAGGACAGTCACCAAAAAAGCTAGTGCAGGAGTTATTTGTACATTTCTGGACTGTAGGCTATACCATCAAGATCAGATCCAAATAGACATACAATTGTGTAATCTCAGTATTGAGTACAGAGGTTATATCCTTGACAATATCTTGCCAGAATTGTTTAACAGCAGGACAATTCCATAACATGAGTGTTCCCACCAGCATATTTGACACAGAGAGATCAATTTTACTCATTGTTTCAGGGGTCATATAAAGCCCTATGGATTATTTCTAACTGGATAATTTTATATCTGACGCATTTTGAAATGGTTGTACTATTTCTCAGTCACATCTGCAGTAAATAAGGTAAAACGCCTGCTTGTGATGACTTGCTAATTGTTTTATCCCCAGTTAACATGGATCCCATCGCGACAATGTTGTGCGGCTCGCTTCTGTCACACTGGCTGTCAGGGTGCGTTCCTAAATTCAATTTGACACAATAGAATAACGTGCGGTTAAACGGTTTCAGTGTAGGCCTACTCCAAGTGCTGGGAGTGGCAATTTACAAACACACCCATATAATCTGCACAGGAATCCCTGTGTTGGCAGCAGTAATCCCAATGTTAAAGCGTAATGTTAACAATGTCTCTGAAACACAAAATTGATGATGAAAACGGATAGCTCCAGTTGGAGTGGACTGACAATTAGGCTATTGTTTACATTGCTGTCAACATCATGTAGGCGAATAATCCGAAGTGTTTACTGTGGAATGAATGCAATTCGGTTATGAAGGAATTTACTGTTAAATGGCACTAAGTCAAAGGACTAAAGTAGCCTACAACCTTTGGCCACTTTTGTGCAGAACAACAGAAAGCTATAACAATGATTCACTTTGGACAAAAGCGTCTGCTAAATACCAAAACCATAACCATAATCATAACCATAGCCTAACCATAATATCCCTTAGCCTGGACATTGACCCGTCTCCTGACGCAAGTCAGTATACGCTTTACTATGATTTTGTTTTACAAATATGAAATATGTCATAAGTTGGATGTTAATGATTGTTAGCCCATCACATGATTGAGGCATTTCACTGGTGCTGCTTAAATATATGAGCTATGACAGAAGTTGGGTATGAATGTTGTTCCATCCCATGACATTGTTTTACTGGTTGATTTCACCAATAAGGCTGGGAAGCCTTTCCACAAGGTTTAGGAGTGTGTTCACTGTTCATGGGAATTTGAGGTCACACACTGATGTTGGACGAGGAGACTTAAGGCCTATTCGGACGGGATTAGTTTTATGGGGTGACATCAGGTAAAGTAATAATTACCAGGTAATGTAGTCCCGTCCGGACGCGCCATGTCAGTAAACATAACGGAGTATGTCGGTGACATTTACAGACACTTTTACCTTCCGTAAAACGGTCCGGAGAAATTACCTTAGGTAATATTAATCCCGTGCGAACGCAACCCTCTGTAAAGATGTCTGTAATATTTCGTCACATCCTGATTTGAAAACAATTCCACCATAGTCTGAATGAAAACATAACATGCTGTGCAGCTCCTAATAGGATGTAGCTAGTTTGCCTAATAGCTTGATATTGTTAGCCATTTCAAACTACGTATGGCATAACATAAAGCTAATGTTTGCTAGTTTAACCAACTTGTGTAGTCTTTCAAATCTGAAAATGCCGCACGTACCTGACGCAAAGTATCACGTGCACGGCGACGAAGATGTGACGGCAGAACGTAAACGTAGTTACTCCTCCCATGTCAGGTAAAATGACAGAGATGTCTAGTCCCGTCCGAATTGGACATTTTTATTACAGAGGTCATATGATAAACCTGCATTACTCTACGTCCCCCATAAAACTAATCCCGTCCGAATAGGCCTCAAGACTAGCTCTCAGATTCTGCTCTAAACCATCCCAGAGGTGCTCTGTTGGGTTGAGATCAGGACTCTGTAGGCCGGTCTAGTTTATTTTCTAGTTACCTTGCTTTGTGCAAAGGTGCACAGTCATGTTGGAACAGGGGCCATCCCCAAACTGGGCTTGGCCCCAGTGCAAGAAACTCTGAATGCTTCAGCATTAACCAAGAGATTTTGGACATTTCCATGGTCCTAACTTTGTGGGAACAGTTTGGGTTGGCCACTTCCTATTCCTAGATTATTTTTGTTAGTGTTTGTGTTTTGTGAGTTATTCTGTTATTTAAAGAATGCATCTGTTCATAATGGGCACCTCTTCCCCTCACAGTTCACCCTTTACTTTTACTGAAATGTAATAGGGTTAGGTGACGATGAAAGGAGAATGAATATAGGGTAGCCGAAAAGTTTGAATATTCTGTTTCGTATGCATTTTTAAAAAACTGCAAAACAATACAAGGATACAAGGAGGTTTATTTGTCACATGCATATTATTACTATTGTTCGCTTTTTTAAACTGCGCACAATTTCTGTGACATTGATTGGGTGTCTTTTCTGTACATCACCCAGAAAGCTTTAAGTTTTATCCTGAAGTCTCTGTAATGGCCAGTGGCTGCAAGGGAATGCTTAGTGCTGTTTCCCAATAGCCCTTTAATGGAGAATCACCTAACAGACTTTCTCTCTTCTTTCTCTGTATGTGTTTATTGTTTGGATTGTTATGTTTGAAATTAGTTTTTTTTAAAATAAAAACCTTATTATTTTATTGTTGATTCTTGTTACAATATATTGTTATTGACATTTGTTGTGTCAATAACAATATGTGACTTTAAACTGTTACTTTTAATGCTATTACATTCAAGCAACAACAGGAAACCAATTTAAGAATTCACTGAGCTATAGTGACTATTGTACAGCTGATACACACACTCTTAATACCTCAACAAGCACACACCAAGTCTAGATGGAAACACGGGTCCACGCGCACCCCCCAGCTTGTTTTTATGCCAGCTGTTTTTTAGAATCCTTAAAGTATGTATTTTCAGAATCTGTTAGGTACCAAGCTGAAATAATGTCCCAAAGGCTTCATTTTTAACCCTTTGTTGCACCCGACCGGAACCCCCAAAAAATCGAAGAATTATATAGAAAGAGGCATAACATACAGCATATGCAGTAAACAGCATACAGAGACAAATTAACACATTTTCCATACATTTCTAACCCCAGGAATTGAATGAAATGGTTATTTTTGACATTTGACAACATATTGACCCTATTTCTGGACATTTTATTTTTCACAGCCATACATTTTCTGAAAGGTCTGGATGTGTAGAATATGAATCTGAATGTTAACACTACTGAATTGCACTACTTGTTTTAGCCCTGTGAATAGGGGAACAACAACATTATTTTATTAGAAGGGGCTGGGGGTGCATAATTGGCATATCTACTGTAGGTCGTGGCCTATACATGAAATGGACTCATTATAGCAATATGAGGCCTTACCTATGTTCATTTTAGACACCCACCAATGTGCAGCATGGTAGATATTTGTCTTATGTCTTCATGTGTGAAGTTTGAGTCCATAATAGGTCATCTAAAGGCTGTTTTGATTGACTAGGATCATCTCTGCCCAGATCAGATTACCTATTACTATTAAGTAACTATCATTAAATGTTATGCCTCTTTCTATATAGTTTTTATGGTTTCCGGTCGGGTGCAACAAAGGGTTAAAAATGAAGCCTTTGGGACATTGTTTCAGCTTGGTGACTGGCAGATTCTGAAAATAGATTTTAAGGATTCAAAAAAATCAGGTGGCTTAAAAAAAAAGCCGGGGGGTGCGTGTGGACCCGTTTCCATCTAGACTAATTGCCAACTGGCAACTAACTAGACACTAATAACATTTACTGTAGATAAGTGCTGAACAACCCAACATTTAAACAGTTTTTTACAAAAAACAAAAATTAAAGAACCTTCCTTACCTTCTGCCGTTTGTCTTGCTTTGATGAAATGGCGCCGAGTTGTAACTGATCTCTCGTGTCTTGTGACCAAAATTGCAGGTGAATGATTGGTGAATGAATTGATCCATAAATCCACTTATGCAATTACAGTTATTGCTCTCTGTACAAAGAATTGCTTTGCATGCCGTTTGTTTGAGGTTCAACTTTACAATCTAAACCAACTCAAATCTTCATAGCAAGATTGTGTTCAGCCTCCTCAGGGTACCCAACAGCCACAGTAATAACAGCAGGTGAATGATTAAATGCATTTACAATTCCACTTGTCTACATCTTCGACTCCAAGATGTGTTTAAGGGTGTATTCACGGGTGTATTCACACCCCAGCCTTGAAGAAAGGAGACGGATATTTTTTAAAAAGTGACACACATGAACTGCTTCAACTCCCCCCACCCCCCTAACAATAAAGTATGGAATTACCCAAACATCTTCTACCTCAGCTTTTACTACATGCCACTGCTAACAATGTTGAGTTATATTGACATCATCTCAAGATGCAAGAGAATTCTAGTGAAATCACTCTACCTTCAACAGACTTCACTCATGTAGGTTACATTATTAGGCCAAAACAAATGAGCATTTGGAAAGGTATGGTGTGCACTTTATTTGGTAAAGGTTGTAAATACGGAACTGAAAAGCCATCACAAATATAGATACAGCAATGAAAAGACAGATCAATAAATCATAGCATGTGAGCACAGGTCTACTTCCGCTAATTCCAATGATTTGAAAGATGTTAACAATCAAATGTTCTATACAACAAGCTAACAATTTAAAATGAGTTACTGTATGTTTGGGCATTTGCATTTTCACATACAAAGCTGTATTCTGTACATAAAATCTAGAGTAAGGTTGACATAAATTATGCAACAGATCTAGGTGTGGGTGTGTGTGTGTGTGCGTGTGCGTGTGTGTGTGTGTGTGTGTAATCGGGAACATG